>NW_026700099.1:0-26908 GCF_030435755.1 Ochotona princeps
TGGTAGAGCATCCCACACAAACGAATGCTCCACATGGGGGTTTCACATGCCACCAACTCCACATTCACAGGCAACTTCAGTGCCACAGCCGTTTTCACATAGCCCTCAATGCAAAGGCTCTAGACGCAAATATTGGTGTGAGAGCTAATTCAATCAAGGAAACACTGCATGTTGGTGAAGGGCATATTCAAGTAGGATCAGCCAAGTGGTTCTTGTGGGAGAACAACTCCATTTGGCTCACTAACTTCACACACCATCAGGCTTCCAACCAGCTCTCAAGGAAACTCAGTTGTCACACTCTAGGCTTAGTGCCCTTTGAGTCCATTATCTAGGAATGAACCTGGTAGAGCATTCCACACAAATGAATGCTCCACATGCGGGTTTCACATGCCACCAACTCCACATTCACAGGCAACTTCAGTGCCACAGCCGTTTTCAGATAGCCCTCAATGCAAAGGCTCTAGACGCAAATATTGGTGTGAGAGCTAATTCAATCAAGGAAACACTGCATGTTGGTGAAGGGCATATTGAAGTAGGATCAGCCAAGTGGTTCTTGTGGGAGAACAACTCCATTTGGCTCACTAACTTCACACACCATCAGGCTTCCAAGCAGCTCTCAAGGAAACTCAGTTTTCACATTCTATGCTTAGTGCCCTTTGAGTGCCTAGGACTGAATCGAAGCTTGGTGAGCATCCCACAAAAACGAATGCTCAACATGCGGGTTTCACATGCCACCAACTCCACATTCACAGGCAACTTCAGCGCCACAGCCGTTTTCAGATAGCCCTCAATGCAAAGGCTCTAGACGCAAATATTGGTGTGAGAGCTAATTCAATCAAGGAAACACTGCATGTTGGTGAAGGGCATATTGAAGAAGGATCAGCCGAGTGGTTCTTGTGGCAGAACAACTCCATTTGGCTCACTAACTTCACACACCATCAGGCTTCCAAGCAGCTCTCAAGGAAACTCAGTTTTCACACTCTATGCTTAGTGCCCTTTGAGTGCATTATCTAGGAATGAACCTGGTAGAGCATCCCACACAAACGAATGCTCCACATGCGGGTTTCACATGCCACCAACTCCACATTCACAGGCAACTTCAGCGCCACAGCCGTTTTCAGATAGCCCTCAATGCAAAGGCTCTAGACGCAAATATTGGTGTGAGAGCTAATTCAATCAAGGAAACACTGCATGTTGGTGAAGGGCATGTTGAAGAAGGATCAGCCGAGTGGTTCTTGTGGGAGAACAACTCCATTTGGCTCACTAACTTCACACACCATGAGGCTTCGAAGCAGCTCTCAAGGAAACTCAGTTTTCACACTCTATGCTTAGTGCCCTTTCAGTGCCTTATCTAAGAAAGAACGTGGTAGAGCATCCCACACAAACGAATGCTCCACATGCGGGTTTCACATGCCACCAACTCCACATTCACAGGCAACTTCAGCGCCACAGCCGTTTTCAGATAGCCCTCAATGCAACGGCTCTAGACACAAATATTGCTGTGAGAGCTAATTCAATCAAGGAAACAGTGCATGTTGGTGAAGGGCATATTGAAGAAGGATCAGCCGAGTGGTTCTTGTGGGAGAACAACTCCATTTGGCTCACTAACTTCACACACCATCAGGCTTCCAAGCACCTCTCAAGGAAACTCAGTTTTCACACTCTATGCTTAGTGCCCTTTCAGTGCCTTATCTAAGAAAGAACGTGGTAGAGCATCCCACACAAACGAATGCTCCACATGCGGGTTTCACATGCCACCAACTCCACATTCACAGGCAACTTCAGCGCCACAGCCATTTTCAGATAGCCCTCAATGCAAAAGCTCTAGACACAAATATTGGTGTGAGAGCTAATTCAATCAAGGAAACAGTGCATGTTGGTGAAGGGCATATTGAAGAAGGATCAGCGGAGTGGTTCTTGTGGGAGAACAACTCCATTTGGCTCACTAACTTCACACACCATCAGGCTTCCAAGCAGCTCTCAAGGAAACTCAGTTTTCACACTCTATGCTTAGTGCCCTTTGAGTGCCTAGGACTGAAATGAAACTTGGTGAGCATCCCACACAAACGAATGCTCCACATGCGGGTTTCACATGCCACCAACTCCACATTCACAGGCAACTTCAGCGCCACAGCCGTTTTCAGATAGCCCTCAATGCAAAGGCTCTAGACGCAAATATTGTTGTGAGAGCTAATTCAATCAAGGAAACACTGCATGTTGGTGAAGGGCATGTTGAAGAAGGATCAGCCGAGTGGTTCTTGTGGGAGAACAACTCCATTTGGCTCACTAACTTCACACACCATGAGGCTTCGAAGCAGCTCTCAAGGAAACTCAGTTTTCACACTCTATGCTTAGTGCCCTTTCAGTGCCTTATCTAAGAAAGAACGTGGTAGAGCATCCCACACAAACGAATGCTCCACATGCGGGTTTCACATGCCACCAACTCCACATTCACAGGCAACTTCAGCGCCACAGCCGTTTTCAGATAGCCCTCAATGCAACGGCTCTAGACACAAATATTGCTGTGAGAGCTAATTCAATCAAGGAAACAGTGCATGTTGGTGAAGGGCATATTGAAGAAGGATCAGCCGAGTGGTTCTTGTGGGAGAACAACTCCATTTGGCTCACTAACTTCACACACCATCAGGCTTCCAAGCAGCTCTCAAGGAAACTCAGTTTTCACACTCTAGGCTTAGTGCCCTTTCAGTGCCTTATCTAAGAAAGAACGTGGTAGAGCATCCCACACAAACGAATGCTCCACATGCGGGTTTCACATGCCACCAACTCCACATTCACAGGCAACTTCAGCGCCACAGCCATTTTCAGATAGCCCTCAATGCAAAAGCTCTAGACACAAATATTGGTGTGAGAGCTAATTCAATCAAGGAAACAGTGCATGTTGGTGAAGGGCATATTGAAGAAGGATCAGCGGAGTGGTTCTTGTGGGAGAACAACTCCATTTGGCTCACTAACTTCACACACCATCAGGCTTCCAAGCAGCTCTCAAGGAAACTCAGTTTTCACACTCTATGCTTAGTGCCCTTTGAGTGCCTAGGACTGAAATGAAACTTGGTGAGCATCCCACACAAACGAATGCTCCACATGCGGGTTTCACATGCCACCAACTCCACATTCACAGGCAACTTCAGCGCCACAGCCGTTTTCAGATAGCCCTCAATGCAAAGGCTCTAGACGCAAATATTGGTGTGAGAGCTAATTCAATCAAGGAAACACTGCATGTTGGTGAAGGGCATATTGAAGAAGGATCAGCCGAGTGGTTCTTGTGGGAGAACAACTCCATTTGGCTCACTAAATGCACACACCATCAGGCTTGCAAGCAGCTCTCAAGGAAACTCAGTTTTCACACTCTATGCTTAGTGCCCTTTCAGTGCCTTATCTAAGAAAGAACGTGGTAGAGCATCCCACACAAACGAATGCTCCACATGCGGGTTTCACATGCCACCAACTCCACATTCACAGGCAACTTCAGTGCCACAGCCATTTTCAGATACCCCTCAATGCAAAGGCTCTAGACGCAAATATTGGTGTGAGAGCTAATTCAATCAAGGAAACACTGCATGTTGGTGAAGAGCATATTGAAGTAGGATCAGCCAAGTGGTTCTTGTGGGAGAACAACTCCATTTGGCTCACTAACTTCACACACCATCAGGCTTCCAAGCAGCTCTCAAGGAAACTCAGTTTTCACACTCTATGCTTAGTGCCCTTTGAGTGCATTATCTAGGAATGAACCTGGTAGAGCATCCCACACAAACGAATGCTCCACATGCGGGTTTCACATGCCACCAACTCCACATTCAAAGGCAACTTCAGCGCCACAGCCGTTTTCAGATAGCCCTCAATGCAAAGGCTCTAGACGCAAATATTGGTGTGAGAGCTAATTCAATCAAGGAAACACTGCATGTTGGTGAAGGGCATATTGAAGAAGGATCAGCCGAGTGGTTCTTGTGGGAGAACAACTCCATTTGGCTCACTAACTTCACACACCATCAGGCTTCCAAGCAGCTCTCGAGGAAACTCAGTTTTCACACTCTATGCTTAGTGCCCTTTGAGTGCATTATCTAGGAATGAACCTGGTAGAGCATCCCACACAAACGAATGCTCCACATGCGGGTTTCACATGCCACCAACTCCACATTCACAGGCAACTTCAGCGCCACAGCCGTTTTCAGATAGCCCTCAATGCAAAGGCTCTAGACGCAAATATTGGTGTGAGAGCTAATTCAATCAAGGAAACACTGCATGTTGGTGAAGGGCATATTGAAGAAGGATCAGCCGAGTGGTTCTTGTGGGAGAACAACTCCATTTGGCTCACTAACTTCACACACCATCAGGCTTCCAAGCAGCTCTCAAGGAAACTCAGTTTTCACACTCTATGCTTAGTGCCCTTTGAGTGCCTAGGACTGAAATGAAACTTGGTGAGCATCCCACACAAACGAATGCTCCACATGCGGGTTTCACATGCCACCAACTCCACATTCACAGGCAACTTCAGCGCCACAGCCGTTTTCAGATAGCCCTCAATGCAAAGGCTCTAGACGCAAATATTGGTGTGAGAGCTAATTCAATCAAGGAAACACTGCATGTTGGTGAAGGGCATATTGAAGAAGGATCAGCCGAGTGGTTCTTGTGGCAGAACAACTCCATTTGGCTCACTAACTTCACACACCATCAGGCTTCCAAGCAGCTCTCAAGGAAACTCAGTTTTCACACTCTATGCTTAGTGCCCTTTGAGTGCATTATCTAGGAATGAACCTGGTAGAGCATCCCACACAAACGAATGCTCCACATGCGGGTTTCACATGCCACCAACTCCACATTCACAGGCAACTTCAGCGCCACAGCCGTTTTCAGATAGCCCTCAATGCAAAGGCTCTAGACGCAAATATTGGTGTGAGAGCTAATTCAATCAAGGAAACACTGCATGTTGGTGAAGGGCATGTTGAAGAAGGATCAGCCGAGTGGTTCTTGTGGGAGAACAACTCCATTTGGCTCACTAACTTCACACACCATGAGGCTTCGAAGCAGCTCTCAAGGAAACTCAGTTTTCACACTCTATGCTTAGTGCCCTTTCAGTGCCTTATCTAAGAAAGAACGTGGTAGAGCATCCCACACAAACGAATGCTCCACATGCGGGTTTCACATGCCACCAACTCCACATTCACAGGCAACTTCAGCGCCACAGCCGTTTTCAGATAGCCCTCAATGCAAAGGCTCTAGACACAAATATTGGTGTGAGAGCTAATTCAATCAAGGAAACAGTGCATGTTGGTGAAGGGCATATTGAAGAAGGATCAGCCGAGTGGTTCTTGTGGGAGAACAACTCCATTTGGCTCACTAACTTCACACACCATCAGGCTTCCAAGCAGCTCTCAAGGAAACTCAGTTTTCACACTCTATGCTTAGTGCCCTTTCAGTGCCTTATCTAAGAAAGAACGTGGTAGAGCATCCCACACAAACGAATGCTCCACATGCGGGTTTCACATGCCACCAACTCCACATTCACAGGCAACTTCAGCGCCACAGCCATTTTCAGATAGCCCTCAATGCAAAAGCTCTAGACACAAATATTGGTGTGAGAGCTAATTCAATCAAGGAAACAGTGCATGTTGGTGAAGGGCATATTGAAGAAGGATCAGCGGAGTGGTTCTTGTGGGAGAACAACTCCATTTGGCTCACTAACTTCACACACCATCAGGCTTCCAAGCAGCTCTCAAGGAAACTCAGTTTTCACACTCTATGCTTAGTGCCCTTTGAGTGCCTAGGACTGAAATGAAACTTGGTGAGCATCCCACACAAACGAATGCTCCACATGCGGGTTTCACATGCCACCAACTCCACATTCACAGGCAACTTCAGCGCCACAGCCATTTTCAGATAGCCCTCAATGCAAAGGCTCTAGACGCAAATATTGGTGTGAGAGCTAATTCAATCAAGGAAACAGTGCATGTTGGTGAAGGGCATATTGAAGAAGGATCAGCGGAGTGGTTCTTGTGGGAGAACAACTCCATTTGGCTCACTAACTTCACACCATCAGGCTTCCAAGCAGCTCTCGAGGAAACTCAGTTTTCACACTCTATGCTTAGTGCCCTTTGAGTGCATTATCTAGGAATGAACCTGGTAGAGCATCCCACACAAACGAATGCTCCACATGCGGGTTTCACATGCCACCAACTCCACATTCACAGGCAACTTCAGCGCCACAGCCGTTTTCAGATAGCCCTCAATGCAAAGGCTCTAGACGCAAATATTGGTGTGAGAGCTAATTCAATCAAGGAAACACTGCATGTTGGTGAAGGGCATATTGAAGAAGGATCAGCCGAGTGGTTCTTGTGGCAGAACAACTCCATTTGGCTCACTAACTTCACACACCATCAGGCTTCCAAGCAGCTCTCAAGGAAACTCAGTTTTCACACTCTATGCTTAGTGCCATTTGAGTGATAGGACTGAAATGAAACTTGGTGAGCATCCCACACAAACGAATGCTCCACATGCGGGTTTCACATGCCACCAACTCCACATTCACAGGCAACTTCAGCGCCACAGCCGTTTTCAGATAGCCCTCAATGCAAAGGCTCTAGACGCAAATATTTGTGTGAGAGCTAATTCAATCAAGGAAACACTGCATGTTGGTGAAGGGCATATTGAAGAAGGATCAGCTGAGTGGTTCTTGTGGCAGAACAACTCCATTTGGCTCACTAACTTCACACACCATCAGGCTTCCAAGCAGCTCTCAAGGAAACTCAGTTTTCACACTCTATGCTTAGTGCCCTTTCAGTGCCTTATCTAAGAAAGAACGTGGTAGAGCATCCCACACAAACGAATGCTCCACATGCGGGTTTCACATGCCACCAACTCCACATTCACAGGCAACTTCAGCGCCACAGCCGTTTTCAGATAGCCCTCAATGCAACGGCTCTAGACACAAATATTGGTGTGAGAGCTAATTCAATCAAGGAAACAGTGCATGTTGGTGAAGGGCATATTGAAGAAGGATCAGCGGAGTGGTTCTTGTGGGAGAACAACTCCATTTGGCTCACTAAATGCACACACCATCAGGCTTCCAAGCAGCTCTCAAGGAAACTCAGTTTTCACACTCTAGGCTTAGTGCCCTTTCAGTGCCTTATCTAAGAAAGAACGTGGTAGAGCATCCCACACAAACGAATGCTCCACATGCGGGTTTCAGATGCCACCAACTCCACATTCACAGGCAACTTCAGCGCCACAGCCATTTTCAGATAGCCCTCAATGCAAAAGCTCTAGACACAAATATTGGTGTGAGAGCTAATTCAATCAAGGAAACAGTGCATGTTGGTGAAGGGCATATTGAAGAAGGATCAGCGGAGTGGTTCTTGTGGGAGAACAACTCCATTTGGCTCACTAACTTCACACACCATCAGGCTTCCAAGCAGCTCTCAAGGAAACTCAGTTTTCACACTCTATGCTTAGTGCCATTTGAGTGCATTATCTAGGAATGAACCTGGTAGAGCATCCCACACAAACGAATGCTCCACATGGGGGTTTCACATGCCACCAACTCCACATTCACAGGCAACTTCAGTGCCACAGCCATTTTCAGATACCCCTCAATGCAAAGGCTCTAGACGCAAATATTGGTGTGAGAGCTAATTCAATCAAGGAAACACTGCATGTTGGTGAAGGGCATATTGAAGTAGGATCAGCCAAGTGGTTCTTGTGGGAGAACAACTCCATTTGGCTCACTAACTTCACACACCATCAGGCTTCCAAGCAGCTCTCAAGGAAACTCAGTTTTCACACTCTATGCTTAGTGCCCTTTGAGTGCATTATCTAGGAATGAACCTGGTAGAGCATCCCACACAAACGAATGCTCCACATGCGGGTTTCACATGCCACCAACTCCACATTCAAAGGCAACTTCAGCGCCACAGCCGTTTTCAGATAGCCCTCAATGCAAAGGCTCTAGACGCAAATATTGGTGTGAGAGCTAATTCAATCAAGGAAACAGTGCATGTTGGTGAAGGGCATATTGAAGAAGGATCAGCCGAGTGGTTCTTGTGGGAGAACAACTCCATTTGGCTCACTAACTTCACACACCATCAGGCTTCCAAGCAGCTCTCGAGGAAACTCAGTTTTCACACTCTATGCTTAGTGCCCTTTGAGTGCATTATCTAGGAATGAACCTGGTAGAGCATCCCACACAAACGAATGCTCCACATGCGGGTTTCACATGCCACCAACTCCACATTCACAGGCAACTTCAGCGCCACAGCCGTTTTCAGATAGCCCTCAATGCAAAGGCTCTAGACGCAAATATTGGTGTGAGAGCTAATTCAATCAAGGAAACACTGCATGTTGGTGAAGGGCATATTGAAGAAGGATCAGCCGAGTGGTTCTTGTGGGAGAACAACTCCATTTGGCTCACTAACTTCACACACCATCAGGCTTCCAAGCAGCTCTCAAGGAAACTCAGTTTTCACACTCTATGCTTAGTGCCATTTGAGTGCCTAGGACTGAAATGAAACTTGGTGAGCATCCCACACAAACGAATGCTCCACATGCGGGTTTCACATGCCACCAACTCCACATTCACAGGCAACTTCAGCGCCACAGCCGTTTTCAGATAGCCCTCAATGCAAAGGCTCTAGACGCAAATATTGGTGTGAGAGCTAATTCAATCAAGGAAACAGTGCATGTTGGTGAAGGGCATATTGAAGAAGGATCAGCCGAGTGGTTCTTGTGGCAGAACAACTCCATTTGGCTCACTAACTTCACACACCATCAGGCTTCCAAGCAGCTCTCAAGGAAACTCAGTTTTCACACTCTATGCTTAGTGCCCTTTGAGTGCATTATCTAGGAATGAACCTGGTAGAGCATCCCACACAAACGAATGCTCCACATGCGGGTTTCACATGCCACCAACTCCACATTCACAGGCAACTTCAGCGCCACAGCCGTTTTCAGATAGCCCTCAATGCAAAGGCTCTAGACGCAAATATTGGTGTGAGAGCTAATTCAATCAAGGAAACACTGCATGTTGGTGAAGGGCATGTTGAAGAAGGATCAGCCGAGTGGTTCTTGTGGGAGAACAACTCCATTTGGCTCACTAACTTCACACACCATGAGGCTTCGAAGCAGCTCTCAAGGAAACTCAGTTTTCACACTCTATGCTTAGTGCCCTTTCAGTGCCTTATCTAAGAAAGAACGTGGTAGAGCATCCCACACAAACGAATGCTCCACATGCGGGTTTCACATGCCACCAACTCCACATTCACAGGCAACTTCAGCGCCACAGCCGTTTTCAGATAGCCCTCAATGCAAAGGCTCTAGACACAAATATTGGTGTGAGAGCTAATTCAATCAAGGAAACAGTGCATGTTGGTGAAGGGCATATTGAAGAAGGATCAGCCGAGTGGTTCTTGTGGGAGAACAACTCCATTTGGCTCAATAACTTCACACACCATCAGGCTTCCAAGCAGCTCTCAAGGAAACTCAGTTTTCACACTCTAGGCTTAGTGCCCTTTCAGTGCCTTATCTAAGAAAGAACGTGGTAGAGCATCCCACACAAACGAATGCTCCACATGCGGGTTTCACATGCCACCAACTCCACATTCACAGGCAACTTCAGCGCCACAGCCATTTTCAGATAGCCCTCAATGCAAAAGCTCTAGACACAAATATTGGTGTGAGAGCTAATTCAATCAAGGAAACAGTGCATGTTGGTGAAGGGCATATTGAAGAAGGATCAGCGGAGTGGTTCTTGTGGGAGAACAACTCCATTTGGCTCACTAACTTCACACACCATCAGGCTTCCAAGCAGCTCTCAAGCAAACTCAGTTTTCACACTCTATGCTTAGTGCCCTTTGAGTGCCTAGGACTGAAATGAAACTTGGTGAGCATCCCACACAAACGAATGCTCCACATGCGGGTTTCACATGCCACCAACTCCACATTCACAGGCAACTTCAGCGCCACAGCCGTTTTCAGATAGCCCTCAATGCAAAGGCTCTAGACGCAAATATTGGTGTGAGAGCTAATTCAATCAAGGAAACAGTGCATGTTGGTGAAGGGCATATTGAAGAAGGATCAGCGGAGTGGTTCTTGTGGGAGAACAACTCCATTTGGCTCACTAACTTCACACACCATCAGGCTTCCAAGCAGCTCTCAAGGAAACTCAGTTTTCACACTCTATGCTTAGTGCCCTTTGAGTGCCTAGGACTGAAATGAAACTTGGTGAGCATCCCACACAAACGAATGCTCCACATGCGGGTTTCACATGCCACCAACTCCACATTCACAGGCAACTTCAGCGCCACAGCCGTTTTCAGATAGCCCTCAATGCAAAGGCTCTAGACGCAAATATTGGTGTGAGAGCTAATTCAATCAAGGAAACACTGCATGTTGGTGAAGGGCATATTGAAGAAGGATCAGCTGAGTGGTTCTTGTGGGAGAACAACTCCATTTGGCTCACTAACTTCACACACCATCAGGCTTCCAAGCAGCTCTCAAGGAAACTCAGTTTTCACACTCTATGCTTAGTGCCCTTTGAGTGCATTATCTAGGAATGAACCTGGTAGAGTATCCCACACAAACGAATGCTCCACATGCGGGTTTCACATGCCACCAACTCCACATTCATAGGCAACTTCAGCGCCACTGCCGTTTTCAGATAGCCCTCAATGCAAAGGCTCTAGACGCAAATATTGGTGTGAGAGCTAATTCAATCAAGGAAACACTGCATGTTGGTGAAGGGCATATTGAAGAAGGATCAGCCTAGTGGTTCTTGTGGCAGAACAACTCCATTTGGCTCACTAACTTCACACACCATCAGGCTTCCAAGCAGCTCTCAAGGAAACTCAGTTTTCACACTCTATGCTTAGTGCCCTTTGAGTGCATTATCTAGGAATGAACCTGGTAGAGCATCCCACACAAACGAATGCTCCACATGCGGGTTTCACATGCCACTAACTCCACATTCACAGGCAACTTCAGCACCACAGCCGTTTTCAGATAGCCCTCAATGCAAAGGCTCTAGACGCAAATATTGGTGTGAGAGCTAATTCAATCAAGGAAACACTGCATGTTGGTGAAGGGCATATTGAAGAAGGATCAGCCGAGTGGTTCTTGTGGCAGAACAACTCCATTTGGCTCACTAACTTCACACACCATCAGGCTTCCAAGCAGCTCTCAAGGAAACTCAGTTTTCACACTCTATGCTTAGTGCCCTTTGAGTGCCTAGGACTGAAATGAAACTTGGTGAGCATCCCACACAAACGAATGCTCCACATTCGGGTTTCACATGCCACCAACTCCACATTCACAGGCAACTTCAGCGCCACAGCCGTTTTCAGATAGCCCTCAATGCAAAGGCTCTAGACGCAAATATTGGTGTGAGAGCTAATTCAATCAAGGAAACATTGCATGTTGGTGAAGGGCATATTGAAGAAGGATCAGCCGAGTGGTTCTTGTGGGAGAACAACTCCATTTGGCTCACTAACTTCACACACCATCAGGCTTCCAAGCAGCTCTCAAGGAAACTCAGTTTTCACACTCTATGCTTAGTGCCCTTTGAGTGAATTATCTAGGAATGAACCTGGTAGAGCATCCCACACAAACGAATGCTCCACATGCGGGTTTCACATGCCACCAACTCCACATTCACATGCAACTTCAGCGCCACAGCCGTTTTCAGATAGCCCTCAATGCAAAGGCTCTAGACGCAAATATTGGTGTGAGAGCTAATTCAATCAAGGAAACACTGCATGTTGGTGAAGGGGATATTGAAGAAGGATCAGCCGAGTGGTTCTTGTGGCAGAACAACTCCATTTGGCTCACTAACTTCACACACCATCAGGCTTCCAAGCAGCTCTCAAGGAAACTCAGTTTTCACACTCTATGCTTAGTGCCCTTTGAGTGCATTATCTAGGAATGAACCTGGTAGAGCATCCCACACAAACGAATACTCCACATGCAGGTTTCACATGCCACCAACTCCACATTCACAGGCAACTTCAGCGCCACAGCCGTTTTCAGATAGCCCTCAATGCAAAGGCTCTAGACGCAAATATTGGTGTGAGAGCTAATTCAATCAAGGAAACACTGCATGTTGGTGAAGGGCATATTGAAGAAGGATCAGCCGAGTGGTTCCTGTTGCAGAACAACTCCATTTGGCTCACTAACTTCACACACCATCAGGCTTCCAAGCAGCTCTCAAGGAAACTCAGTTTTCACACTCTATGCTTAGTGCCCTTTGAGTGCCTAGGACTGAAATGAAACTTGGTGAGCATCCCACACAAACGAATGCTCCACATGCGGGTTTCACATGCCACCAACTCCACATTCACAGGCAACTTCAGCGCCACAGCCGTTTTCAGATAGCCCTCAATGCAAAGGCTCTAGACGCAAATATTGGTGTGAGAGCTAATTCAATCAAGGAAACACTGCATGTTGGTGAAGGGCATATTGAAGAAGGATCAGCCGAGTGGTTCTTGTGGCAGAACAACTCCATTTGGCTCACTAACTTCACACACCATCAGGCTTCCAAGCAGCTCTCAAGGAAACTCAGTTTTCACACTCTATGCTTAGTGCCCTTTGAGTGCCTAGCACTGAAATGAAACTTGGTGAGCATCCCACACAAACGAATGCTCCACATTCGGGTTTCACATGCCACCAACTCCACATTCACAGGCAACTTCAGCGCCACAGCCGTTTTCAGATAGCCCTCAATGCAAAGGCTCTAGACGCAAATATTGGTGTGAGAGCTAATTCAATCAAGGAAACAGTGCATGTTGGTGAAGGGCATATTGAAGAAGGATCAGCGGAGTGGTTCTTGTGGGAGAACAACTCCATTTGGCTCACTAACTTCACACACCATCAGGCTTCCAAGCAGCTCTCAAGGAAACTCAGTTTTCACACTCTATGCTTAGTGCCCTTTGAGTGAATTATCTAGGAATGAACCTGGTAGAGCATCCCACACAAACGAATGCTCCACATGCGGGTTTCACATGCCACCAACTCCACATTCACATGCAACTTCAGCGCCACAGCCGTTTTCAGATAGCCCTCAATGCAAAGGCTCTAGACGCAAATATTGGTGTGAGAGCTAATTCAATCAAGGAAACACTGCATGTTGGTGAAGGGCATATTGAAGTAGGATCAGCCAAGTGGTTCTTGTGGGAGAACAACTCCATTTGGCTCACTAACTTCACACACCATCAGGCTTCCAAGCAGCTCTCAAGGAAACTCAGTTTTCACACTCTATGCTTAGTGCCCTTTGAGTGCATTATCTAGGAATGAACCTGGTAGAGCATCCCACACAAACGAATGCTCCACATGCGGGTTTCACATGCCACCAACTCCACATTCAAAGGCAACTTCAGCGCCACAGCCGTTTTCAGATAGCCCTCAATGCAAAGGCTCTAGACGCAAATATTGGTGTGAGAGCTAATTCAATCAAGGAAACAGTGCATGTTGGTGAAGGGCATATTGAAGAAGGATCAGCCGAGTGGTTCTTGTGGGAGAACAACTCCATTTGGCTCACTAACTTCACACACCATCAGGCTTCCAAGCAGCTCTCGAGGAAACTCAGTTTTCACACTCTATGCTTAGTGCCCTTTGAGTGCATTATCTAGGAATGAACCTGGTAGAGCATCCCACACAAACGAATGCTCCACATGCGGGTTTCACATGCCACCAACTCCACATTCACAGGCAACTTCAGCGCCACAGCCGTTTTCAGATAGCCCTCAATGCAAAGGCTCTAGACGCAAATATTGGTGTGAGAGCTAATTCAATCAAGGAAACACTGCATGTTGGTGAAGGGCATATTGAAGAAGGATCAGCCGAGTGGTTCTTGTGGGAGAACAACTCCATTTGGCTCAATAACTTCACACACCATCAGGCTTCCAAGCAGCTCTCAAGGAAACTCAGTTTTCACACTCTATGCTTAGTGCCATTTGAGTGCCTAGGACTGAAATGAAACTTGGTGAGCATCCCACACAAACGAATGCTCCACATGCGGGTTTCACATGCCACCAACTCCACATTCACAGGCAACTTCAGCGCCACAGCCGTTTTCAGATAGCCCTCAATGCAAAGGCTCTAGACGCAAATATTGGTGTGAGAGCTAATTCAATCAAGGAAACAGTGCATGTTGGTGAAGGGCATATTGAAGAAGGATCAGCCGAGTGGTTCTTGTGGCAGAACAACTCCATTTGGCTCACTAACTTCACACACCATCAGGCTTCCAAGCAGCTCTCAAGGAAACTCAGTTTTCACACTCTATGCTTAGTGCCCTTTGAGTGCATTATCTAGGAATGAACCTGGTAGAGCATCCCACACAAACGAATGCTCCACATGCGGGTTTCACATGCCACCAACTCCACATTCACAGGCAACTTCAGCGCCACAGCCGTTTTCAGATAGCCCTCAATGCAAAGGCTCTAGACGCAAATATTGGTGTGAGAGCTAATTCAATCAAGGAAACACTGCATGTTGGTGAAGGGCATGTTGAAGAAGGATCAGCCGAGTGGTTCTTGTGGGAGAACAACTCCATTTGGCTCACTAACTTCACACACCATCAGGCTTCCAAGCAGCTCTCAAGGAAACTCAGTTTTCACACTCTATGCTTAGTGCCCTTTCAGTGCCTTATCTAAGAAAGAACGTGGTAGAGCATCCCACACAAACGAATGCTCCACATGCGGGTTTCACATGCCACCAACTCCACATTCACAGGCAACTTCAGCGCCACAGCCGTTTTCAGATAGCCCTCAATGCAAAGGCTCTAGACACAAATATTGGTGTGAGAGCTAATTCAATCAAGGAAACAGTGCATGTTGGTGAAGGGCATATTGAAGAAGGATCAGCCGAGTGGTTCTTGTGGGAGAACAACTCCATTTGGCTCAATAACTTCACACACCATCAGGCTTCCAAGCAGCTCTCAAGGAAACTCAGTTTTCACACTCTAGGCTTAGTGCCCTTTCAGTGCCTTATATAAGAAAGAACGTGGTAGAGCATCCCACACAAACGAATGCTCCACATGCGGGTTTCACATGCCACCAACTCCACATTCACAGGCAACTTCAGCGCCACAGCCATTTTCAGATAGCCCTCAATGCAAAAGCTCTAGACACAAATATTGGTGTGAGAGCTAATTCAATCAAGGAAACAGTGCATGTTGGTGAAGGGCATATTGAAGAAGGATCAGCGGAGTGGTTCTTGTGGGAGAACAACTCCATTTGGCTCACTAACTTCACACACCATCAGGCTTCCAAGCAGCTCTCAAGGAAACTCAGTTTTCACACTCTATGCTTAGTGCCCTTTGAGTGCCTAGGACTGAAATGAAACTTGGTGAGCATCCCACACAAACGAATGCTCCACATTCGGGTTTCACATGCCACCAACTCCACATTCACAGGCAACTTCAGCGCCACAGCCGTTTTCAGATAGCCCTCAATGCAAAGGCTCTAGACGCAAATATTGGTGTGAGAGCTAATTCAATCAAGGAAACACTGCATGTTGGTGAAGGGCATATTGAAGAAGGATCAGCCGAGTGGTTCTTGTGGGAGAACAACTCCATTTGGCTCACTAACTTCACACACCATCAGGCTTCCAAGCAGCTCTCAAGGAAACTCAGTTTTCACACTCTATGCTTAGTGCCCTTTGAGTGCCTAGGACTGAAATGAAACTTGGTGAGCATCCCACACAAACGAATGCTCCACATTCGGGTTTCACATGCCACCAACTCCACATTCACAGGCAACTTCAGCGCCACAGCCGTTTTCAGATAGCCCTCAATGCAAAGGCTCTAGACGCAAATATTGGTGTGAGAGCTAATTCAATCAAGGAAACATTGCATGTTGGTGAAGGGCATATTGAAGAAGGATCAGCTGAGTGGTTCTTGTGGGAGAACAACTCCATTTGGCTCACTAACTTCACACACCATCAGGCTTCCAAGCAGCTCTCAAGGAAACTCAGTTTTCACACTCTATGCTTAGTGCCCTTTGAGTGAATTATCTAGGAATGAACCTGGTAGAGCATCCCACACAAACGAATGCTCCACATGCGGGTTTCACATGCCACCAACTCCACATTCACATGCAACTTCAGCGCCACAGCCGTTTTCAGATAGCCCTCAATGCAAAGGCTCTAGACGCAAATATTGGTGTGAGAGCTAATTCAATCAAGGAAACATTGCATGTTGGTGAAGGGCATATTGAAGTAGGATCAGCCAAGTGGTTCTTGTGGGAGAACAACTCCATTTGGCTCACTAACTTCACACACCATCAGGCTTCCAAGCAGCTCTCAAGGAAACTCAGTTTTCACACTCTATGCTTAGTGCCCTTTGAGTGCATTATCTAGGAATGAACCTGGTAGAGCATCCCACACAAACGAATGCTCCACATGCGGGTTTCACATGCCACCAACTCCACATTCAAAGGCAACTTCAGCGCCACAGCCGTTTTCAGATAGCCCTCAATGCAAAGGCTCTAGACGCAAATATTGGTGTGAGAGCTAATTCAATCAAGGAAACACTGCATGTTGGTGAAGGGCATATTGAAGAAGGATCAGCCGAGTGGTTCTTGTGGGAGAACAACTCCATTTGGCTCACTAACTTCACACACCATCAGGCTTCCAAGCAGCTCTCGAGGAAACTCAGTTTTCACACTCTATGCTTAGTGCCCTTTGAGTGCATTATCTAGGAATGAACCTGGTAGAGCATCCCACACAAACGAATGCTCCACATGCGGGTTTCACATGCCACCAACTCCACATTCACAGGCAACTTCAGCGCCACAGCCGTTTTCAGATAGCCCTCAATGCAAAGGCTCTAGACGCAAATATTGGTGTGAGAGCTAATTCAATCAAGGAAACACTGCATGTTGGTGAAGGGCATATTGAAGAAGGATCAGCCGAGTGGTTCTTGTGGGAGAACAACTCCATTTGGCTCACTAACTTCACACACCATCAGGCTTCCAAGCAGCTCTCAAGGAAACTCAGTTTTCACACTCTATGCTTAGTGCCATTTGAGTGCCTAGGACTGAAATGAAACTTGGTGAGCATCCCACACAAACGAATGCTCCACATGCGGGTTTCACATGCCACCAACTCCACATTCACAGGCAACTTCAGCGCCACAGCCGTTTTCAGATAGCCCTCAATGCAAAGGCTCTAGACGCAAATATTGGTGTGAGAGCTAATTCAATCAAGGAAACAGTGCATGTTGGTGAAGGGCATATTGAAGAAGGATCAGCCGAGTGGTTCTTGTGGCAGAACAACTCCATTTGGCTCACTAACTTCACACACCATCAGGCTTCCAAGCAGCTCTCAAGGAAACTCAGTTTTCACACTCTATGCTTAGTGCCCTTTGAGTGCATTATCTAGGAATGAACCTGGTAGAGCATCCCACACAAACGAATGCTCCACATGCGGGTTTCACATGCCACCAACTCCACATTCACAGGCAACTTCAGCGCCACAGCCGTTTTCAGATAGCCCTCAATGCAAAGGCTCTAGACGCAAATATTGGTGTGAGAGCTAATTCAATCAAGGAAACACTGCATGTTGGTGAAGGGCATGTTGAAGAAGGATCAGCCGAGTGGTTCTTGTGGGAGAACAACTCCATTTGGCTCACTAACTTCACACACCATGAGGCTTCGAAGCAGCTCTCAAGGAAACTCAGTTTTCACACTCTATGCTTAGTGCCCTTTCAGTGCCTTATCTAAGAAAGAACGTGGTAGAGCATCCCACACAAACGAATGCTCCACATGCGGGTTTCACATGCCACCAACTCCACATTCACAGGCAACTTCAGCGCCACAGCCGTTTTCAGATAGCCCTCAATGCAAAGGCTCTAGACACAAATATTGGTGTGAGAGCTAATTCAATCAAGGAAACAGTGCATGTTGGTGAAGGGCATATTGAAGAAGGATCAGCCGAGTGGTTCTTGTGGGAGAACAACTCCATTTGGCTCAATAACTTCACACACCATCAGGCTTCCAAGCAGCTCTCAAGGAAACTCAGTTTTCACACTCTAGGCTTAGTGCCCTTTCAGTGCCTTATATAAGAAAGAACGTGGTAGAGCATCCCACACAAACGAATGCTCCACATGCGGGTTTCACATGCCACCAACTCCACATTCACAGGCAACTTCAGCGCCACAGCCATTTTCAGATAGCCCTCAATGCAAAAGCTCTAGACACAAATATTGGTGTGAGAGCTAATTCAATCAAGGAAACAGTGCATGTTGGTGAAGGGCATATTGAAGAAGGATCAGCGGAGTGGTTCTTGTGGGAGAACAACTCCATTTGGCTCACTAACTTCACACACCATCAGGCTTCCAAGCAGCTCTCAAGCAAACTCAGTTTTCACACTCTATGCTTAGTGCCCTTTGAGTGCCTAGGACTGAAATGAAACTTGGTGAGCATCCCACACAAACGAATGCTCCACATGCGGGTTTCACATGCCACCAACTCCACATTCACAGGCAACTTCAGCGCCACAGCCGTTTTCAGATAGCCCTCAATGCAAAGGCTCTAGACGCAAATATTGGTGTGAGAGCTAATTCAATCAAGGAAACAGTGCATGTTGGTGAAGGGCATATTGAAGAAGGATCAGCGGAGTGGTTCTTGTGGGAGAACAACTCCATTTGGCTCACTAACTTCACACACCATCAGGCTTCCAAGCAGCTCTCGAGGAAACTCAGTTTTCACACTCTATGCTTAGTGCCCTTTGAGTGCATTATCTAGGAATGAACCTGGTAGAGCATCCCACACAAACGAATGCTCCACATGCGGGTTTCACATGCCACCAACTCCACATTCACAGGCAACTTCAGCGCCACAGCCGTTTTCAGATAGCCCTCAATGCAAAGGCTCTAGACGCAAATATTGGTGTGAGAGCTAATTCAATCAAGGAAACACTGCATGTTGGTGAAGGGCATATTGAAGAAGGATCAGCCGAGTGGTTCTTGTGGGAGAACAACTCCATTTGGCTCACTAACTTCACACACCATCAGGCTTCCAAGCAGCTCTCAAGGAAACTCAGTTTTCACACTCTATGCTTAGTGCCATTTGAGTGCCTAGGACTGAAATGAAACTTGGTGAGCATCCCACACAAACGAATGCTCCACATGCGGGTTTCACATGCCACCAACTCCACATTCACAGGCAACTTCAGCGCCACAGCCGTTTTCAGATAGCCCTCAATGCAAAGGCTCTAGACGCAAATATTGGTGTGAGAGCTAATTCAATCAAGGAAACACTGCATGTTGGTGAAGGGCATATTGAAGAAGGATCAGCTGAGTGGTTCTTGTGGGAGAACAACTCCATTTGGCTCACTAACTTCACACACCATCAGGCTTCCAAGCAGCTCTCAAGGAAACTCAGTTTTCACACTCTATGCTTAGTGCCCTTTGAGTGCATTATCTAGGAATGAACCTGGTAGAGTATCCCACACAAACGAATGCTCCACATGCGGGTTTCACATGCCACCAACTCCACATTCATAGGCAACTTCAGCGCCACAGCCGTTTTCAGATAGCCCTCAATGCAAAGGCTCTAGACGCAAATATTGGTGTGAGAGCTAATTCAATCAAGGAAACACTGCATGTTGGTGAAGGGCATATTGAAGAAGGATCAGCCTAGTGGTTCTTGTGGCAGAACAACTCCATTTGGCTCACTAACTTCACACACCATCAGGCTTCCAAGCAGCTCTCAAGGAAACTCAGTTTTCACACTCTATGCTTAGTGCCCTTTGAGTGCATTATCTAGGAATGAACCTGGTAGAGCATCCCACACAAACGAATGCTCCACATGCGGGTTTCACATGCCACTAACTCCACATTCACAGGCAACTTCAGCACCACAGCCGTTTTCAGATAGCCCTCAATGCAAAGGCTCTAGACGCAAATATTGGTGTGAGAGCTAATTCAATCAAGGAAACACTGCATGTTGGTGAAGGGCATATTGAAGAAGGATCAGCGGAGTGGTTCTTGTGGCAGAACAACTCCATTTGGCTCTCTAACTTCACACACCATCAGGCTTCCAAGCAGCTCTCAAGGAAACTCAGTTTTCACACTCTATGCTTAGTGCCCTTTGAGTGCCTAGGACTGAAATGAAACTTGGTGAGCATCCCACACAAACGAATGCTCCACATGCGGGTTTCACATGCCACCAACTCCACATTCACAGGCAACTTCAGCGCCACAGCCGTTTTCAGATAGCCCTCAATGCAAAGGCTCTAGACGCAAATATTGGTGTGAGAGCTAATTCAATCAAGGAAACATTGCATGTTGGTGAAGGGCATATTGAAGAAGGATCAGCCGAGTGGTTCTTGTGGGAGAACAACTCCATTTGGCTCACTAACTTCACACACCATCAGGCTTCCAAGCAGCTCTCAAGGAAACTCAGTTTTCACACTCTATGCTTAGTGCCCTTTGAGTGAATTATCTAGGAATGAACCTGGTAGAGCATCCCACACAAACGAATGCTCCACATGCGGGTTTCACATGCCACCAACTCCACATTCACATGCAACTTCAGCGCCACAGCCGTTTTCAGATAGCCCTCAATGCAAAGGCTCTAGACGCAAATATTGGTGTGAGAGCTAATTCAATCAAGGAAACACTGCATGTTGGTGAAGGGGATATTGAAGAAGGATCAGCCGAGTGGTTCTTGTGGCAGAACAACTCCATTTGGCTCACTAACTTCACACACCATCAGGCTTCCAAGCAGCTCTCAAGGAAACTCAGTTTTCACACTCTATGCTTAGTGCCCTTTGAGTGCATTATCTAGGAATGAACCTGGTAGAGCATCCCACACAAACGAATGCTCCACATGCAGGTTTCACATGCCACCAACTCCACATTCACAGGCAACTTCAGCGCCACAGCCGTTTTCAGATAGCCCTCAATGCAAAGGCTCTAGACGCAAATATTGGTGTGAGAGCTAATTCAATCAAGGAAACACTGCATGTTGGTGAAGGGCATATTGAAGAAGGATCAGCCGAGTGGTTCCTGTTGCAGAACAACTCCATTTGGCTCACTAACTTCACACACCATCAGGCTTCCAAGCAGCTCTCAAGGAAACTCAGTTTTCACACTCTATGCTTAGTGCCCTTTGAGTGCCTAGGACTGAAATGAAACTTGGTGAGCATCCCACACAAACGAATGCTCCACATTCGGGTTTCACATGCCACCAACTCCACATTCACAGGCAACTTCAGCGCCACAGCCGTTTTCAGATAGCCCTCAATGCAAAGGCTCTAGACGCAAATATTGGTGTGAGAGCTAATTCAATCAAGGAAACACTGCATGTTGGTGAAGGGCATATTGAAGAAGGATCAGCCGAGTGGTTCTTGTGGGAGAACAACTCCATTTGGCTCACTAACTTCACACACCATCAGGCTTCCAAGCAGCTCTCAAGGAAACTCAGTTTTCACACTCTATGCTTAGTGCCCTTTGAGTGCCTAGGACTGAAATGAAACTTGGTGAGCATCCCACACAAACGAATGCTCCACATTCGGGTTTCACATGCCACCAACTCCACATTCACAGGCAACTTCAGCGCCACAGCCGTTTTCAGATAGCCCTCAATGCAAAGGCTCTAGACGCAAATATTGGTGTGAGAGCTAATTCAATCAAGGAAACATTGCATGTTGGTGAAGGGCATATTGAAGAAGGATCAGCTGAGTGGTTCTTGTGGGAGAACAACTCCATTTGGCTCACTAACTTCACACACCATCAGGCTTCCAAGCAGCTCTCAAGGAAACTCAGTTTTCACACTCTATGCTTAGTGCCCTTTGAGTGAATTATCTAGGAATGAACCTGGTAGAGCATCCCACACAAACGAATGCTCCACATGCGGGTTTCACATGCCACCAACTCCACATTCACATGCAACTTCAGCGCCACAGCCGTTTTCAGATAGCCCTCAATGCAAAGGCTCTAGACGCAAATATTGGTGTGAGAGCTAATTCAATCAAGGAAACACTGCATGTTGGTGAAGGGCATATTGAAGAAGGATCAGCCGAGTGGTTCTTGTGGCAGAACAACTCCATTTGGCTCACTAACTTCACACACCATCAGGCTTCCAAGCAGCTCTCAAGGAAACTCAGTTTTCACACTCTATGCTTAGTGCCCTTTGAGTGCATTATCTAGGAATGAACCTGGTAGAGCATCCCACACAAACGAATGCTCCACATGCGGGTTTCACATGCCACCAACTCCACATTCACAGGCAACTTCAGCGCCACAGCCGTTTTCAGATAGCCCTCAATGCAAAGGCTCTAGACGCAAATATTGGTGTGAGAGCTAATTCAATCAAGGAAACACTGCATGTTGGTGAAGGGCATATTGAAGAAGGATCAGCCGAGTGGTTCTTGTGGGAGAACAACTCCATTTGGCTCACTAACTTCACACACCATCAGGCTTCCAAGCAGCTCTCAAGGAAACTCAGTTTTCACACTCTATGCTTAGTGCCATTTGAGTGCCTAGGACTGAAATGAAATTTGGTGAGCATCCCACACAAACGAATGCTCCACATGCGGGTTTCACATGCCACCAACTCCACATTCACAGGCAACTTCAGCGCCACAGCCGTTTTCAGATAGCCCTCAATGCAAAGGCTCTAGACGCAAATATTGGTGTGAGAGCTAATTCAATCAAGGAAACACTGCATGTTGGTGAAGGGCATATTGAAGAAGGATCAGCTGAGTGGTTCTTGTGGGAGAACAACTCCATTTGGCTCACTAACTTCACACACCATCAGGCTTCCAAGCAGCTCTCAAGGAAACTCAGTTTTCACACTCTATGCTTAGTGCCCTTTGAGTGCCTAGGACTGAAATGAAACTTGGTGAGCATCCCACACAAACGAATGTTCCACATTCGGGTTTCACATGCCACCAACTCCACATTCACAGGCAACTTCAGCGCCACAGCCGTTTTCAGATAGCCCTCAATGCAAAGGCTCTAGACGCAAATATTGGTGTGAGAGCTAATTCAATCAAGGAAACACTGCATGTTGGTGAAGGGCATATTGAAGAAGGATCAGCCTAGTGGTTCTTGTGGCAGAACAACTCCATTTGGCTCACTAACTTCACACACCATCAGGCTTCCAAGCAGCTCTCAAGGAAACTCAGTTTTCACACTCTATGCTTAGTGCCCTTTGAGTGCATTATCTAGGAATGAACCTGGTAGAGCATCCCACACAAACGAATGCTCCACATGCGGGTTTCACATGCCACCAACTCCACATTCACAGGCAACTTCAGCGCCACAGCCGTTTTCAGATAGCCCTCAATGCAAAGGCTCTAGACGCAAATATTGGTGTGAGAGCTAATTCAATCAAGGAAACACTGCATGTTGGTGAAGGGCATATTGAAGAAGGATCAGCCGAGTGGTTCTTGTGGGAGAACAACTCCATTTGGCTCACTAACTTCACACACCATCAGGCTTCCAAGCAGCTCTCAAGGAAACTCAGTTTTCACACTCTATGCTTAGTGCCATTTGAGTGCCTAGGACTGAAATGAAACTTGGTGAGCATCCCACACAAACGAATGCTCCACATGCGGGTTTCACATGCCACCAACTCCACATTCACAGGCAACTTCAGCGCCACAGCCGTTTTCAGATAGCCATCAATGCAAAGGCTCTAGACGCAAATATTGGTGTGAGAGCTAATTCAATCAAGGAAACACTGCATGTTGGTGAAGGGCATATTGAAGAAGGATCAGCTGAGTGGTTCTTGTGGGAGAACAACTCCATTTGGCTCACTAACTTCACACACCATCAGGCTTCCAAGCAGCTCTCAAGGAAACTCAGTTTTCACACTCTATGCTTAGTGCCCTTTGAGTGCCTAGGACTGAAATGAAACTTGGTGAGCATCCCACACAAACGAATGCTCCACATTCGGGTTTCACATGCCACCAACTCCACATTCACAGGCAACTTCAGCGCCACAGCCGTTTTCAGATAGCCCTCAATGCAAAGGCTCTAGACGCAAATATTGGTGTGAGAGCTAATTCAATCAAGGAAACACTGCATGTTGGTGAAGGGCATATTGAAGAAGGATCAGCCGAGTGGTTCTTGTGGGAGAACAACTCCATTTGGCTCACTAACTTCACACACCATCAGGCTTCCAAGCAGCTCTCAAGGAAACTCAGTTTTCACACTCTATGCTTAGTGCCCTTTGAGTGCATTATCTAGGAATGAACCTGGTAGAGTATCCCACACAAACGAATGCTCCACATGCGGGTTTCACATGCCACCAACTCCACATTCATAGGCAACTTCAGCGCCACAGCCGTTTTCAGATAGCCCTCAATGCAAAGGCTCTAGACGCAAATATTGGTGTGAGAGCTAATTCAATCAAGGAAACACTGCATGTTGGTGAAGGGCATATTGAAGAAGGATCAGCCGAGTGGTTCTTGTGGGAGAACAACTCCATTTGGCTCACTAACTTCACACACCATCAGGCTTCCAAGCAGCTCTCAAGGAAACTCAGTTTTCACACTCTATGCTTAGTGCCCTTTGAGTGCATTATCTAGGAATGAACCTGGTAGAGTATCCCACACAAACGAATGCTCCACATGCGGGTTTCACATGCCACCAACTCCACATTCATAGGCAACTTCAGCGCCACAGCCGTTTTCAGATAGCCCTCAATGCAAAGGCTCTAGACGCAAATATTGGTGTGAGAGCTAATTCAATCAAGGAAACACTGCATGTTGGTGAAGGGCATATTGAAGAAGGATCAGCCGAGTGGTTCTTGTGGCAGAACAACTCCATTTGGCTCACTAACTTCACACACCATCAGGCTTCCAAGCAGCTCTCAAGGAAACTCAGTTTTCACACTCTATGCTTAGTGCCCTTTGAGTGCCTAGGACTGAAATGAAACTTGGTGAGCATCCCACACAAACGAATGCTCCACATGCGGGTTTCACATGCCACCAACTCCACATTCACAGGCAACTTCAGCGCCACAGCCGTTTTCAGATAGCCCTCAATGCAAAGGCTCTAGACGCAAATATTGGTGTGAGAGCTAATTCAATCAAGGAAACACTGCATGTTGGTGAAGGGCATATTGAAGAAGGATCAGCCGAGTGGTTCCTGTTGCAGAACAACTCCATTTGGCTCACTAACTTCACACACCATCAGGCTTCCAAGCAGCTCTCAAGGAAACTCAGTTTTCACACTCTATGCTTAGTGCCCTTTGAGTGCCTAGGACTGAAATGAAACTTGGTGAGCATCCCACACAAACGAATGCTCCACATTCGGGTTTCACATGCCACCAACTCCACATTCACAGGCAACTTCAGCGCCACAGCCGTTTTCAGATAGCCCTCAATGCAAAGGCTCTAGACGCAAATATTGGTGTGAGAGCTAATTCAATCAAGGAAACACTGCATGTTGGTGAAGGGCATATTGAAGAAGGATCAGCCGAGTGGTTCTTGTGGGAGAACAACTCCATTTGGCTCACTAACTTCACACACCATCAGGCTTCCAAGCAGCTCTCAAGGAAACTCAGTTTTCACACTCTATGCTTAGTGCCCTTTGAGTGCATTATCTAGGAATGAACCTGGTAGAGTATCCCACACAAACGAATGCTCCACATGCGGGTTTCACATGCCACCAACTCCACATTCATAGGCAACTTCAGCGCCACAGCCGTTTTCAGATAGCCCTCAATGCAAAGGCTCTAGACGCAAATATTGGTGTGAGAGCTAATTCAATCAAGGAAACACTGCATGTTGGTGAAGGCATATTGAAGAAGGATCAGCCTAGTGGTTCTTGTGGCAGAACAACTCCATTTGGCTCACTAACTTCACACACCATCAGGCTTCCAAGCAGCTCTCAAGGAAACTCAGTTTTCACACTCTATGCTTAGTGCCCTTTGAGTGCATTATCTAGGAATGAACCTGGTAGAGCATCCCACACAAACGAATGCTCCACATGCGGGTTTCACATGCCACTAACTCCACATTCACAGGCAACTTCAGCACCACAGCCGTTTTCAGATAGCCCTCAATGCAAAGGCTCTAGACGCAAATATTGGTGTGAGAGCTAATTCAATCAAGGAAACACTGCATGTTGGTGAAGGGCATATTGAAGAAGGATCAGCCGAGTGGTTCTTGTGGCAGAACAACTCCATTTGGCTCACTAACTTCACACACCATCAGGCTTCCAAGCAGCTCTCAAGGAAACTCAGTTTTCACACTCTATGCTTAGTGCCCTTTGAGTGCCTAGGACTGAAATGAAACTTGGTGAGCATCCCACACAAACGAATGCTCCACATGCGGGTTTAACATGCCACCAACTCCACATTCACAGGCAACTTCAGCGCCACAGCCGTTTTCAGATAGCCCTCAATGCAAAGGCTCTAGACGCAAATATTGGTGTGAGAGCTAATTCAATCAAGGAAACATTGCATGTTGGTGAAGGGCATATTGAAGAAGGATCAGCCGAGTGGTTCTTGTGGGAGAACAACTCCATTTGGCTCACTAACTTCACACACCATCAGGCTTCCAAGCAGCTCTCAAGGAAACTCAGTTTTCACACTCTATGCTTAGTGCCCTTTGAGTGCCTAGGACTGAAATGAAACTTGGTGAGCATCCCACACAAACGAATGCTCCACATTCGGGGTTTCACATGCCACCAACTCCACATTCACAGGCAACTTCAGCGCCACAGCCGTTTTCAGATAGCCCTCAATGCAAAGGCTCTAGACGCAAATATTGGTGTGAGAGCTAATTCAATCAAGGAAACAGTGCATGTTGGTGAAGGGCATATTGAAGAAGGATCAGCCGAGTGGTTCTTGTGGGAGAACAACTCCATTTGGCTCACTAACTTCACACACCATCAGGCTTCCAAGCAGCTCTCAAGGAAACTCAGTTTTCACACTCTATGCTTAGTGCA
>NW_026700100.1:0-45850 GCF_030435755.1 Ochotona princeps
CTAGGCAAGTGGAAATCCAGGGACGATCTCCCACCCTTGAAACTTAGCTACATCCCACCACAAGGAGTGCCCCCTCCCTTACCTACAGTTTGACTTGAAATAGATCAGTTAACTACAGCCAACCACAGCCCCAAGGCATTACAAGAAAAATTCCAGAAATAATTCTCTATGTATTTTAAGATAACTGTTATCACAGCATATTATTATAAGGTTCTGTCTTCTTTATTATTTATCTCTTATAGTGCTTGATTTACAAATTAAACTTTATAACAGGTGTGTTCTTTTAAAAGAAAAAAAAAAGCATGATACAAATGTGGTTGGCTACTATCCATGGTTTTACACCTGCAGGAAGGTTTGGAACTTGTTTCTCGCAGGAAAACGGGCACTCTAGTACTAGGCTTTCCTAACGCCCTGTCTGTAACATCCACCCCCCCTTCCCCTCTCTCCAAGTAGCTTGAGTAATAACGCATTTATAGCATAAGCTAAGCTAATGCTGCAAAGGAAATGCCCAAGTTCAGTCAAGATATAGCTTCTCTGTGCATGCCAAGCAGTTCAGGGATTCCAGAGGCTCTGCATGCTAAAACATCCAGGGAAGCAAGCTCCACACATGGGTGTCGGTATCCAAGGACTTGGGGGCCTCTTTGACTGCTTTGCCAGGCCTCTAGCAGGGAGCTGAATGGGAAGTGGAGCAACTGGAACATGAATGAGCACCCATATGGGATCCTGGTGATTGCAACTGAGTCATTATGCTGGACCTAGATGGCTCTTGCATTAATAGGAATCTTTGAATGCTTCCGTGTAAATGGGAAGTCCCTGAGAAACAGGGAAGGTGCTATTTTTCCATCTATTCATGCATGCATGCATCTAGTCAACAAATGCTCATCAGTAGCTAGCTTATCCAACAGGCCCAGACAATGGAGGCACACAGAGACAGCTAAAGCACAACAACTGATGGTGCAGCTGCCTCGGGCAGTTGTGAAAGTATTGCACTGCACAATGATGAAGTGAGGGAATTAAGTGCAGACTGAAGTCCAGCTAACTCAGTAAGCACAGCAACAAATGAACTGCCTGGACCCAAAGGAATCTCTATCATCCATGAACACCCCAGGGGCAACATGAATGAGGCTGTGGCTAAGAGCTGGTTACTTGAAGTTCTGGAAGAGGAAGACTATCTATGAAGACAGAACTACAGGTCAAACTACAGGTCACCCTGCACACCTTAAATAGAGCAGCATCCTCCTCACACCCATAGACACACAGCCAATACACAAGCCCAAGGAGAACCCAGTCAGCACACCCTACACCATGCCACATCCACCCCCAGCATGTGGGGTATGCCCTGGAGGATGCAGTTCAACTGCATCAAGAACAGCTTCCTAGGCTCACCCTGCTTCCACCAGCTTGGGTGCTCAGGCCTCTTGCCCATCTTGCCTATCTGGCCAAGATCTATGGGGCTCAACCATAGACTGGGGCTGGAAAGGTGTTGGGAAGATTCTACCTTTTTAGGGCCCCTCCAATCCTAGCTTAGACCTGGACAACAAGTGGCTCCTGTTGGCCAGGACCTTACTTGTTCTGAGCCCAGATACCAGGCAGGTGCAGGGCTGGGAGGACCAGGACCCTCACTAGTGCTCTTGTATCCTTGTTGTCCCTGGGCTCTTGAAGGCATGTGGGTTTTTGCATTTGTGCCCATGTTCATGCATGTGTGTGTGTGAGAAAGTATGACTTTGTCTCTGAATTCCCTAGACTGACATTACAGGAGACTCGAGTTGACAGATAAAATACAAGTGGTTCAGTTGAAAGTAAGCTTTGGACTGGAAATTTTTAAATTATGACTCACACAGTATTTCGGACGTGTGTACCCTAGAAACAATGAGATGTAATTTGTCTGAAGTTACAGTTCAATTAACAGCTCTCACTATGGGTTGTTGGTATATGATTGAGGATAGCTGAGTGGGGGGTGACTCTCTGGGGTTCTATAGGTGCTATGATGGGGATGGGCTGATAAGACCATCCTCTGTGCTTCAGGGTTCCCCAGAGGCTTCTATATTCCCTTGGGGCATTGGGACTGACTTCCTTCGGGACACACTGGCATGAGCTGCCCTATCTGCCCTCAGCTGGAACCTGACCACCCAGCCAGATAGGAAATGGTGAAGAGATGGCCATAGTACTTTTGTTTCTAAACCTGTTTTCTGGCAAATGCAGGCCTCCATTTCCACCATGGGCATGCTTATAGCTGAACTTGCAGCCTATTGTTCCATATGTTCAAGCTGGGGGATGACCTGTCAGGAGTTGTCCTGTTTTTTTTTTTTTTTTTCCCAATCTTTCTTTTTGGTCACAACTTTAGCCATCCAGGGCCTTTGTCTTGTGTCTGAGTCCGAGGGCGCCTTTGTAGCCACCCAGCATTGGGGCTGTGGAGAAGGCTGATCTTGACCTCTAAGGCTAACAGGTGCTGAAGATTGTCAGAAAATGAAAAGGTGAGTGAATGCATACACATGTGTGTGTCTTCGTATAGTGTGGATGTGTAAGTGAACAAGAGGTGAGCATTGGAGTTGATCTGATGGGATCCCACATGGTATTTGCAGGATCCTGCCCTCGCCTGGATCAATTCCATGGGAGAGAGTCATCATACCCAGAACTTTCTTGGAGGATGCCTTGGTGTTGCTTTCTGTTAGCGGGGCTTGACTGTGCAAGCTTGTTCGACTCTGAGAGGCAGTTCTGATTTCCCTGGGGTGGGGTGTCCCTGAGTCACTGGGGACTGAATCTGGAAGGAACATGCTTCAGGTCCTGAATGGGAACCCTGAATTCCCAACATTGGAGTGTCACAACCCCTTGTATCTTCACTTCTCCTGGCTCAGCAGATCATGGTACTATGAGAAATGTGCCCCTCCCCACATATTTCACTTGTGGGAGACATAGTCACTGTTGCTGTGTTTCTATGGCATTTGGGAGTGATAAGAATGAGATGATCTTGTGGGGATGGTGTCCTGCGGTGGCTTCAGTGGCTCTTTAAGAAAAGCAGTGGGCCGGTTGGTGGCCACATCCCTTGCTTCAAGCCTCCTTCCTTGTGTGCTGGTGTTGCAGGACAATTGCCAGGTTCTCATGCTTCTGGAAATGGTAGATAAAGGAACCTATGTGCAATCTGGATCTGTCTGTGCTTTGGTTACAATGACAGAGGAAACAAGAAAGCCTCCTTTGGGTCTTTGGCCTTGATGAAACCATTGGTGGATTCCTTGCGCCCATAAAATGGCCCCTGTGGTTGGCATGACTGAGCGATTCTCCAGCTGGTCTCTGAGTTATGCAGGGCACATGTGTTTGGTGACTCCCCACCTCCCCAGAGAACTTGTATTGTGTCTAGGCTTCTCCAGATACTACCGCTTGAACACTATCCTTTGAATGAGGGTTGGACCCTTGTTGGGGACCCAGATTCCAGGCTCCCAACCTTTGCAACTTGAGCCTCCGGGATGAAATCCCCAAATGAGTTTGTACTTCCCAAGATTGGACAGATGTGCTTATGACCATAATACTGGTTGATAAAAAAAGTAAGTCAATTCTTGGTATTTTAGAGTTTTATCTGTTTCTTCAAAGACAGAGCATGATAAAGAAGAAAGATTTTTTCTCCACTGATTTGCTCCCCAAATGGCTACAACAACCAGGCTGTAGCTTGCAGCATGGAACTCTTATCTAGGACTCCCATGTGAGTGCAATGTTCAAGGACATGGGCTGTCCTCCACCTCTTCCTCAGGCACATTTACAGGGAACTGTGTCAGAAGTAGAATAGCTGTGTCTCAAACTGGGTTCCAATGAATTGCCAGTGCCACCAGCAGAGGCAAGATCTGCCACAAGGTAAGCCCCAATCACAATATTTTACAACCTAAAAGCAAATCAGCTCTCTGGATTAAACTGAAAAAAATAAAAGGTTGAACTAAAGGGACTGCTGAGCTTGGGAAGTTGGCCCTGCTACCCAAGAGTGGGATCCCACAAGATCCCATTGACAAAGGAGGGGTTATGAGAAACATTTCAAGGTGATATGTTTGAAGGCAGATGTTTCAGTTAAAACTTCACCAGCCTTGTACTGTGTAATTTAAAAAAAAAAATCAGATTTGTTCTCCCAAATCCCAGCCTTGGCAGATGTCATTCACTTCAGTGTTGTTTTGTGCTGCTGAGGCTTTGACTCTTTCCATTCTGGACTCACTGGCCTGTCTGTGAACAGATTCAGTTCTCACCATTGGCCTTGGTCATGGTCATTACATGTGCAGAGTGCTTAAGGCCTTAAATTTCTCAGCTGACTGGCAATGTCTTAACCAGGGGTGTGACCAGATGTGGCCAGTGTCCTGTGAGGAATAATGAAGCTGGCTATGCCTCCTTGGATTAGACTCGATGTCCTTTAAATGAGGCAGCTGTTAGTATACTGACTTACTAGGTGTGGTCAGCCCAGTTCTTTCCCTGGCTGCTTTTCTTGGCCAGGTGTTCCCATCCTATACCTTCGTGAGGTATCTTACATATTCTGTTGCCCATTTTGGAGCAACTGCCATAGCTGTCATAAAGAGGAGCACATCCCATATTTTTGAGACTACAGAGAAGAGAAGGAGAAGTCAAAAAGGAGATATTTTGAGGAAGTGCTGTGGCATAATGAGCAAAGCTTCCGCCTGCTGTGCTGGCAACCATATGGGTACCAGTTTGTGTCCTGGCTGCTCCACTTCACGTCCAGTTCCTTTTTGGTATACCCAGGAAAGCAGCAGAGGATGATCCAAGAGCTCAGCCTCCTGTACCCATGTAAGAGACTTGGAGGAAGCTCCTGGCTCCTGGCTCCTGGCTTCAGTCTGAGTCAGCCCTAGCCATTGCGGCTGTCTTGGAAGTGAATCAACTTGTAGATGATCAGTCTGTCTCTCCCTGTAACTATTTTAGATAATCAAATCAAAGAAAAATTTGAACTAAGCCTTGAAGGGGGGAAGCTGTGGTATACAGTTCTGGGGTCAGGATGAGGGAAGTGTGGCAGCTGATTCGGTTTGATGGGGTGGAAAGGTGGTGCCAAAAATTTAGTTGATCGCTATCCTGGATGTTTGTGGTGCGGTAGGATGCCTAGACCAGTGGCCTGACTCAAGTAGCTGGTCCTCTCCAGTTTGAGCAGGCTCCTCCAATCCCCTAAAGATGAGAGGCAAAGTCAGAATTTGTATCTCTACCTGAACATGTCTGGGTCCAACCTTGGTCTCCTCCATCTTTCAGACTTGAACTTGAGGCACAATGGGTCCTGGATGCTAATGAGTGCTTGGGGGAGCTTGGGGGAGGGGAGATGAGATGACGGTGGATCAGGAGTAGGGAGAAGCCTGTCCTCTTAGCAGGCAGAGTCAGGAGCATGGCTGGAGAGCAGATGACTTTTGTCTCTGTCTGGTTTCTTTCTGTGATTTTCATGTATGGATGCACATGATGGAATCCCATTCTTTTTAGCATATCCCATGAGTATGTTATGAATGAGCCACCAGAGCAGCAGGGTGCTGGAGAAGGGGATGCTGGAGGCTGGAGGTGTGGTAACTTTATGCATGGAAGAGGTGGGGAGAGTATGCCCAACCATCCATTCTGTGCAGACTGTGTCTCTGCAATGAGAATAGCTCTGGGTGTGGGGTTGAAGCACAGAAAAGTATTGCAGCTGAGGATCCTGAGAACTTGGGAGGCCTGATAGTGTTGCCAAGGAAATGTGCAGAGTACTGGGGGATTATCTGTTAGAACTGCTGGGTCCACACTGGGTACCAGCATTGTTAACAGCCTGGAGACAGCCATGACAAGTGAATGATGGAATTACATCAGATATGGGATGGTCTATGCTTGGGTGGTGGCATACAATGGAGGGATAGAGGTGACTGTGGGTCCCAGACTGGCAGAGAGAAGGGAATATAGGCTTGTAAGATTGGGCCAGGTTGAGGGAGCAAGAGAAACAGAAGGCAGAATATGGACAGACAGTGGTGATTCTTGGCCAGGGTTCTGCAGGTCAGGGGTGGCATGAGAGGCTAAGAACATGTCCCAGGACAGTGAGCATGAATGGGAGCTGTTGGCACCCTGCAGGGCTCTCTGTGACCGTGGGTCATATGTGTTCCACTCAAATGATTCTTTGTGTGTTGCAAAAGTGGTGCTGGGCCGTGGGGTGCAAGCTGCTATTCATCATGTCCACATGTGGAAGGATATCACTGGCCACATTCTGAAATTCCATGGCAGTGCTGGGGTTGGGACCAATACAGTCCAACAGGTGAAGCACTCCTCCCTCCCTTCCTGATGCTGCGGTTTCCACTAGCCTGTTTGTCTCTGACATGCAGCAAGGGGCCAATATCACCCTCTACCCTCTTCCATACCTGAGGTTGATGGACTGACTGTGGACTGCCCTGGGGCACATGTGCTCTGGCTTTCTCCTCCATCCCCCTCCATTGCTCTTTACTCACTCATTGTTGCTGTCTGAAATTGATGACTTAAAAAAAAAAATCATTACTACAAAGGAAAAAGAATGGTGGTTTGTGCTGATTCTCTCATTAGAAAAAAAAAATGGCTCCTGGATAGATGAGGGAGAAAATTCAGGAAACCCACAGCTTAGGATGCAGGGCCAGGCTGTGTGTCCTCTCTGCCCACTCCTCCAGCTGTTTTCATGCTGGCTTCATGGACTTTTGTTAGAGAGAGAATATGTTCCATCTACTGGTTCACTCCCCAAATAGGTAAAAAACAGCTGGTGCTGGGCCAGGCTCTAGCTAGCACCTGGGAACTTCTTCCAGGTCTTCCACATGGATGCAGAGAGCTCAGTCCTTGGGCATCTGCTGCTACTTTCCCAGGGAGTTGGGCTCAAGGTGAACTAGCAGAGACTGAAACAGTTGCTCATATGGGATGTTGATGCTGCACGTGGCAGCTTATATTCCCCAAGAACAGGGAGAAAAAAGTTAATTTATCATTTCTAGAGGGATGAGGCTTCACAGTCTGGCTGGGAGCTGGGTTCAGCAACAGCCTGCCTGGCAGAGGCCCAGCCCCACAGTTGGGCCACTCGGGAATGCTCAGATGCTACCTGCATGACAGGTCCTTGGTGTCATGGTGGGCTTTATGTCCGTAATGGGCACACATGTGTGTATGTGTGAGCAGATATCTGTGTGTGTCCATGTGGTCAGATGTTTCTCTGTACCTGTGTGGATATGTCTGTGTGTGTGTGCAGATGTCTGTGCTTGTGTCCCTGTTTGTGTGTTCCATGAGGTGGATGCGTGTGTACCTGTGGGGTGTGTGTGTATACATGGAAAGTGTGTGTTTGTGTGGACAGGTGTCTGTATGTAGCTGTGGGGGTGTGTCTGCCTATGTGTGGGTAGGTATTTGTGTCTTTTGGTAGGTGTGTATGTACCTGTGGGGTGTGTGTATGCACATTCCCAGGTGAGCCTCAGCTTTGCATTACCTCTGGGTCTGACGATTGGCATGATTTCACCACAGAGACTCAGTTGAGTATCTGAAGTGCTGTTTTGAACTGGGGAGCTGGAGCCCTGAGGTCTGTGGACTCGCAGATTTGTGAATGTCTGAAGACCTCTGGGACTGCTCATGCTGTCCTGGGATCTCAGCATTGCAGCTGCCCATAGCCCTCGGGCACATGAGTGCCCAGTTGCTGCCTTGCTCTAATTGCCATCAGACCAGAGCTCCTCCCGTGAGCATTGGTGAGCTTTATGGACTCTGAGGTTTGGGGCTACACTGAATGCCCCCCCATACCCTGCATGATGGTGGCCAATGCCCAGCTTCTCCCCTCAGCACTTGCTTCCACTTCCCACCTAGCTCTTTATGGCTCTTTAAGGCTCTCTAGGCCTTTCCCCTTTAGTTTTTAAGTGACTTCCCTTGCTCCATCCCTCCTCCCAAAGGAATACAAGAGAGCCAGGGCCAGATGTTGGACATGCAGGAGAATGCACAGGTGGTCTGCAACCCCAGAGACAGCCATGATCACAGACTGGTATGCCAATTCCTTTTCCCATTCTTTGAAATGTGCTGGGACCCCGTGTGGTGGCCTAGAGGCTAAAGTCCTCGCATTGAATGCACCAGGATTCAATATGGGTGCTAGTTCTAATCCTGGAAGCTCCCCTTCCCATCCTGCTCCCTACTTGTGGCCTGAGAAAGTAGTCGAGGATGGCCCAAAGCCTTGGGACCCTGCACCTGCATGGGAGACCTGGAAGAAGTTCCTGGATTCTGACTTCAGATTGGTGTAGTACTGGCTGTTACAGTCACTTGGAGAGTGAATCATCAGATGGAAGATCTTCCTCTCTGTCTCTCCTCCTCTCTGTATATTTGACTTTGTAATTAAAAGTAATAAATAAATCTATATATAAAAAAAGAAATGTGGGGGCCCGGCAGCATGGCCTAGCGGCTAAAGTCCTGGCCTTGAATGCCCAGGAATCCCATATGGGCGCCAGTTCTAGTCCCGGCAGCTCCACTTCCTTTCCAGCTCCCTGCTTGTAGCCTGGGAAAGCAGTCAAGGACGGCCCAAAGCTTTGGGACCCTGCACCCGCGTGGGAGAACCCGGAAGAGGTTCCTGGTTCCCGGCTTCGGATCGGCGCACCAGCCCGTTGCAGCTCACTTGGGGAGTGAAACATCAGATGAAAGATCTTCCTCTCTGTCTCTCCTCCTCTCTGTATATCCAGCTTTCCAATAATAATAAAATCTTTAAAAAATAAAAAATAAAAAATAAAAAGGGCCCGGCGGCGTGGCCTAGCTGCTAAAAGTCCTTGCCTTGAATGCCCTGGGATCCCATGTGGGTGCCGGTTCTAATCCCGGCAGCTCCACTTTCCGTCCAGCTCCCTGCTTGTGGCCTGGGAAAGCAGTTGAGGACGGCCCAATGCTTTGGGACCCTGCACCCGTGTGGGAGACCCGGAGGAGGTTCCGGCTTCCAGGCTTCGGATCGGCGTGCATAGGCCCATTGCGGCTCACTTGGGGAGTGAATCATTAGATGGAAGATCTTCCTCTCTGTCTCTCCTTCTCTCTGTATATCTGGCCTAAATAAAATGAATAAATCTTTTTTAAAAATTAAAAAATAAAAAAAAAGAAATGTGCTGCTTCACCTCTCAGTCTCCTGGCACTTTCTGCTGTTCCTGGATGGCACCGGTGGCACACACATGACTTCCCAGGGAGAACAAAGACTCAGAGAGAAGACAAAGAGAGAGAAGCGTGTTTGCAGATGCACAGAAAGATTGCTAGAGCTATTGCCAGGTTATGAATAGGCACCCAGCCTATTGTTTCAAAATCACCAAGCCTTGGTCTGGTGCCCCATGTATTCAGATTTGATGCTATGATTGCTTGCTTGCTTGCTGTATGTATATTTGTATATCTGTATATATGTATGTATGTATGTTTGTATGGCTGATTTTCCATCGTTTTGGCTTGGCAGCTTTCTGCTAATGACTTCATCTGTCAGAGTGTGGTTCTACAGCAGCAGTTTCTATTATGTGCCAGCCTCTGCAGTGTCTCCTGTGTGCCTACACTGGGGATATTATAATGTGTAAAATGGGAATGGGAGCTGGGTTGTTACCCTCTGCCCCTCCCAACAATAAATGGAAAGTGGCTTTGCAAAAGATCTTGAGGCCCTAGAGTTCTCCTCCAAGGAGGGGCAGAGACATGTGCTGGGTTGCCCTTCAGGCCAGGACTGTTGGAGAGGTGCTGGCAGGTGGGGTGGCAGTGAGAAGCCGGGAATGGCTGCGTGTTGGAGGGGTCTCTGAGTCACTTCCCTGTGCAGCGGAGGCCTGTGGCAGCCAGGTCATGATTGTAGCCAGTGGAATGACCCCCATGAGGGTCTTCATGGAGCACGTAGTTGGAGGAAGTGTTCACTTTGGGCTCCCAGGACCCTAGTTCCTGTCTGGCTTCCTGAAGCCAAGTAAGCCCAGAAATCTAAGATAAGTCTACAGGGATGGAAGACAGGGACAGTCTGATGATGATCTTAGCGAGTGCCACGTGCTAGGTGTATAGGGACACAGAGCAGACGTAGCTGGAGATAACAGAAATAGGAATGTGACATTTCTCCTGTGTGTGCTGGAGAGATGTTTACTTGCTCTAGTGGTGATGGGGGAGAATACCAGCAGACATGACTCTTAATTTTCATGCTTGACTCAGCACCTGTGGCATAGCTTCCCCAGGACCATGAAGCACAGAGAAAACCCAATCCCCATTTCTGTCCCCTCAGGCATGAGTTTGGGTGCCTCCTCAGCTGATGAAGTGGGTGGGACAGAGACACAGCCAAGGTACCTGTGTGTGTTCCCAAAGCTGGGTTGTCTTGCCCAGAACATGGTTGCAGGAGCTGCCTTCTCAGTCCTCATTTTAGGGGACAAGCAGTATGAGGCAAGACCTGTCTGACAGAGCAAGACTGGCCCGCTGTGTTTGTCCATGGCTGACAGTGATGCCAGGGTCTCATCCGGGTTTATGTGTCCTGCCCACAGCAGTACGGTCCTTGCCCATTTTACAACTTGGCATCATAGTCTGTCCCAGGAAAGCCCTGCAAATGTCTTATGCCTCACTCTCATTAGCCATGGGCTGGGGCAGGGAATCACTGGGCAGCCCTGAACCTGTCATTGACAGGGAGGGGCTGATTGGTGCCAGTTGTTTAGGATCTCAGGACTAGCATTGGGGAACAGTGGATTAATCCTCCTCCTGCAACACCAGAATCTTATATGGGTGCTAGTTGGAGCTCAGGCTATATTCCACTTCCAGTCCAACTCCCAGTGAAAACCCCTGGGAAAGCAGAAGAAGATAGCCCAAATACTTGGGCCCCTGTACCCTTACAGGAAACCTGGATGGCATTCTAAGTTACTGGCTTAGAACTGACCCAGTCATTGTACCCATTTGAGGAGTTAATCAGTTCATAGATCTACCTATTCTCTCTCTCTGTCACTCTGCCTTTGAGATAGATAAATAAAATCACAGTAACAGTGCAATTGAGACTGAATCCATGAGTGGTCATCTTCTGCTAATGATCTGATGGCCACGTGATAGGTTTTTTCGTGCACAGAGCTGCCATGTTGTGCTGGTGTCCTGTGAAGCTCCATTGATAGTACAGGGATGAGCAAGTATGGCTGTATCCTAATGAAGCCTTCTTCACAGACTGTTAGAGGTAGGATTTGGCTCTGAGTGCTGCAGTTTGCCCACTGCAGTTGAACCAGTCAGGGTTCATTCCCTGAAGCTAGGTTTCTCCCAGCAATCCAGACAGTCCTGTGTTAGAAGGGAATGGGATTCTGTTCCCAGGAAGAGGAAAGGAGGGGCTTGGGGGCAGCACCTGGATGGTGACACTGCAGTGCTAGCTGTACAATCTACTACATAGCCAGGGCAGCTGGAGGGTGCCTGTAATCATCATCACATCTGCTGAGATGGGAGCACTCTTGAGCCTGCATCAACCAGCTGTCATCCAAGAACTGCCTCCCCTGCTACCCCAGAGCCCATGGCATGAAAGATGGTGTGTTCTGTTCTCAGGGTCTATTTCTGGCAGGGAGATAGAGCAGTGTGCTGTCTACATCAGTTCTGATGATGACTTGAGTGAGTGAACATGGCTACTTGCACTTTGCAAGCTCTGGGTCACACAGATTGAATTTCCCTGGCCCACACACAACACAAGATGAAGGCCACCATCAGGGTCTGGGGAGATGACCAAAGGCCCAGAAAGTGAGAGGAATGAGCATGGAGTCTATTAAGGAACTGATGGTGGTTACATCTCCTAGCGCTTCTGGATAGCCCAGTGTTGGCTGAGAACATCCATGTCTGAGTGTTTTGGCCGCTGTCAAGGCCAAAAAGATCTGGCTGAAGGGTGCCTGCTGCAGGGCATGGCCATCCTGCAGGTCTGTGAGTTATTCTGCCTGGCTGGCCCCATGCAGAAAGGGCTGACTGTCCTCATCCTGAGTCTCCAAGCGGCAGACTGGGCCCAATCCCCTTTCTAGGTAGACTTGACAATACTGGATTTGGGAATCCCAGAAACAAATCCATGACAGATATAGATTTTGCCATGAGCTAGAATGTGCACGCATGCATGTACAGTCTGCTAAATGCTGGGCATAGTCTCACCCCAAGGAAGGCTGTCTTTGGGAAAGAGCTGCTGGGTTTTGCTTAGCCTGGGGATTCATGGGTTGTGTGTGTGACTCTTCGGTGAGAGCTACTTCTCCTTCTAATAACTTCAGCAATGCTCAAAAGTGGGTAAGATAGGCTTCTCCAGGTACTGCATGCCTCCTGAAGGGATCCCACCTTGTCAAGTAAGATGCAGTCATATTTAAAAACACTATATTGGGATGCCTCTGGCACTAGCATAGCTGCTTCTAGCCAGAGAGTTGTTAGGAGGCCCCATGTTGCATTCCTTTCTCTTTCCATCTTTTAAAACACAGCAAGGCCCAGTGCAATAGCCTAGTGGCTAAAGTCCTCTCTTTGTGTGTGCCAGGATCCTATAGGGGTACCAGTTCATGTCCCAGCAGCTCCATTTCCCATCCAGCTCTCTGCTTGTGGCCTGGGAAAGCAGTTGAGGATGGCCCAAAGCCTTGTGACCCCGAACCCATGTGAGAGACACAGAAGAAGGCTCCCAGCTTTGACTCGGCTCAGCTCCAGCCATTGCAGCTGCTTGGGGAGCTAATCAATGGATGGAAGATCTTCCTGTCTGTCTCTCCTCCTCTTAGTATATCTAACTTTTCAATAAAAAGAATTAAATATTTTAACTGCATTTATTTTAAAAGATTTATGTTTCTTTTATTTAAGAATCTTGTAAATTTACTTTATATCTTTTCATTTTACTTCTTTTTTATTATTATCATTTTATGATACAGTTCTGTAGACCCTGTAATTTCCCTTACCCTGCCCCTCAATTCGCTCCTCCCTCACTAAGTTCCCCTAAATCATTACTATAGCAGAGTTCTTCATATACAGTCCTATGTCCATTACTGCAGGCATGGAGAATGGCAGAGTTCAGCATCTTATTGTCAAGATCTAGTAAACAGTTTTCTTGGGAGTCCATCTTTATCTGGAAGTAGAGATGCATACTGCATAGTATCCTCACATCTGGATATGACAGTCTCCATTACATGATTACTATACATCCTGTTAAATGAAAAGCCACAATAAAAATCAACAACAGGAAGAAAAATAGAAATTTACAATGCCATGAAGTTACATGCTGCTAGATATAATAGTCTCCATCACACAGTTATACATTTCCTTAAATGAAAAACCTCACAGGTGGCCTTGCCTGACTCCTACTTCTCCCTCCATGTTCTGGATCCTGCCCAGAAACCACTCAGCACGCAACCACTTCTGCTCACATATTGGAAAAAGAAAGCTGTGTGAGGCCCCCTCCTGGGTCTGAGAGAGAGAGAGAGAGAGAGAGAGAGAGAGAGAGAGAGAGACCCAACCCGAGTCTGACTGCTCCTTTTGGACCATACCTGCAAATGGGGAGCAGAGAAGACAAAATGATTGTCACACTCTCACTAACTCAATTTCACTAACTCAATTTCAATCTCTCTCCCCCCTCCCTCTTTTCCCCTCTCTTCTTTCATATCTCTAACCTGTTTCCATGCCACATCTTTTCTGTCCCTGAGGAACTTCTTGGGTCTTGCAAGATCTTACAAGGACAAACAGACACAAGAGTGCTGCAGAATAGCTCAACTGGTTAATCCTCCACTTTCAAGTCCTTCCTGCTCCAATTCTGTTCTAGCTCCCTGTTTGTGGCCTGGGAAACCAGTGGAGGGTGGCCCAAGTGTATGGGACTCTGCACCTGTGTGGAAGACCTGGAATAAGCTTCCGGCTCTGGGATTTGGATTGGGTCGGGTCCGATTGGATCAAATCAGGTCAGTTCCAGCCATGGTTGTGACAATTTGGGCAGAGTACCAGTGGATGGAAATCTTTTCCTGTCTGTCTCTCCTTCTCTCTGTAAATCTGTCTTCCCAATGAAAATAACTCAACCTCAAGAGATAAAAAATAGAAACAGAAAGTGAAAGCAAGACAGTGGGGGATACTGGCATTGTGGCACCGCACATGTGCTAAACAGCCTGTCAGGAGACACATTGGCCTTGCTGTATGGGAACACCAATTTGATATTTTTCCTGGCTGCTGGCTTTGGAATAGCCTGGCCTCAGCTGCTGTGACACAGGAGGGAGAGAGTCCTTCTATACTTTGTGAAAATACTACCTAGGGAGGACCATCCAGGAGAGACAGGGATGGAGGAAAGGTCTCCCTCCCTCCTGGCATATATTGTGGGAATGGACTTGGGGTGATGCATTGGCTGGGTTATACCTGTGTGTATAGGGAAGTCTTTGCTGTGCCTGTGTGGTTGGGAACATTGGGATGGACTGAACCAGGCTCCTAATTTTTGTGAGGCAGTCTCTCTCTCTCTCTAATTTTGCTTGCTGGTTCCCACTTTCTTCTCTTTCTCTTTCTCCTTTTCAATTTCCCTTTAGTCAGCCTCTCACTGTTGCTCCTGCTCTCTTCTCGTTTTTCCACTCCCCTACCTCTCTTATATAATCTCACTTCTTTTTTTCAGGTTTATTTTATTTTTATTACAAAGTCAGATATACAGAGAAGAGGAGAGATAGCGACAAAAAGATCTTCCGTCCGATGATTCACTCCCCAAGTGAGTGCAACGGCCAGTGCTGTGCCGATCTGGAGGCAGGCACCAGGAATTTCTTTCAGGTTTCCCACATGGGTGCAGGATTCCAAAGCATTGGACAGTCCTCTACTGCTTCCCAGGCCACAAGCAGGGAGCTGGATGGGAAGGGGAGCTCCTGGGATTAGAACTGGTGCCCATATGGGATCCTGGTGCATTCAAGGCAAGAACTTAAGCCTCTAGGCCATGCCGCTGGTCCTTAACTTCACTTCTGACTCCATATTCTTTATCCTTACTTTCTCTCCCTTTTGCTTGCTTTTCCGTGGTCCCTCTTTAGTTGTTTCTCTCTTCCCTTGCAATCTCTATATGCTTTTCTCTTGCATCCTCATTCTGGATTTATTTTCTTCCCTCATCTCTTTTACTCATATCTGTCTGTTTTTTTTTTTTCTAATGTTTCCTTTGCTTCCCATTACATTGTCCTTCTGTTTCCTTAGTTTTTGTCTTCCTCATTTTTTTTTTTTTTTTGGTATTCTTAGTTTTGCCTTCCTTTCAGTTCTCATTCTCTCTCCCTCTCTCCTCCTGCTTTGGTTTCCCTTTTCACTCTCTGCCAATGCCTGTTTTCTTTTATTTTCTGTCTGCCTTCATCCTTTACAGTTGGTTACCAAGTCCCTGCTCCCCCTTTCCCCCAAGAATGTACTGATAGGTCAGATTTATCTGGGTCACAGCCCATGCGTGTCACTACTACAACATGATCCTTCCCAATCTAAACCATAAGCAGAGAGTTTGATCAGAAGTGGAGAATCCAGGACAGGGACCTTCTCTCCCACAGTTACAAAGCAAAAAAACACACTGTTCTTGGCCAGGGCTGACCTGGAGGGTGGGCCGGGTGCAAGAGCCTTTGGTCTGACTCCAGGAAGCTGGCACTTGAGGCTGAGACACACGATCTGGTGTTGCATCCACTAAAACAGAATGTTAACATTTCACCAGTGACACTCACAACACAGTTTGATTATAAGCGAGAGGCAAGGCAAGACAAGTCAACCAACCTGCCAGCCGGGACCAACACCCCTTGACAGAGTGTGGCAATCCACAATAGCCTGCAAGGGGAGGGAGGAAATGACACATATTTTCCTGCCTATCTCAGATTCATCACCTCACTGCATCCAGCAGGCTGTGCCTTTGTTCCTTGGTGCGGCTGTCAAACTCACTGGTGGCAACCTTGCTGTAGCTGTAAAGTGCTCCAGAGCTGGCAAGGGGAAGCAGGTGGGTGTAGAGCCTGGGGCAGAGTGTTACAAAGACCCAAGCTGTAGGCAGGAGTGTCCCTTTGCTGCTGGGACCTTGGTGCTCTCTGTGCTGGTTGGAGATTAGGCCTGGAGGCTTGCAAGTAAGCAGGAAGGCACCTGCAGGGGTGGGTGGGTGTCAGATTGCTCCTGAATGTAGCTGGGCTAGAGTTCCACAAGAGTGCAAAGGAGTCGACCAGCACACCCTTTATCACTGCCATCACACTATGGGACCTGATTCAGGACTTTGACAGGGCTGTGAGGCCCCAATCCCAAGCTCTACCCTTGTCACCCACACTAGGGGACCCAATGGGGGACATTTACCATAGTGTAAGGCTGCTTACTGAACTTATGGAAATCATTCCTTCTTGCCACCCTCAACCCCTGTTCCCCTTTGGGGAACCATCAAATGTGTGCTTGTTTTTTAAACTCCTGGGTCTACCAATTGGCCATAGGAGCATGCCCTGTCAGAGATGGGTGTTTTTCTGGGGACTTGTGACCGGGGACCTCATCTGAGCGGTGGCTGTGTCCCATGCACTGTCCCTGTTGTCCCCTGCAAGGACATTTCTACACGTGCAGTTGTCATTTGGACCTGCAGGTAGTTGCTGACACACTGTCTCCTGGTGACTGTCGTCAGAAGAACTGAGCCCCTGGGCGTGCATCCGGGGTATAGGGAGGGTTGCAATGGGCTGCTGGCATGTTGGTTCAGCCCTGCAATGGTGCTGCCATCTCCAGCTGATGGTTTGACCTGAGAGCAGCAGAGGTGAGGCCAGGCATTGAGTCCTATTCCTGTGTTCACTCTCTGCTGTAGGGTGGCCTATTGCATAGTATGGCCAACAGATACCTGCCCCCCTCCTCCCTGATGAATCAGGAGCAGTAGCTTCATGCCACGTGTGCATGTCAGGCATCCCTCCAGTGGGGTTGACCTCTGCCCTGAGAGGTAAGAGGCTGCAATGGACCCTCCCTGGCAGCTGTCCTTGTCAGGCATGACCTCCTGTGCCTTGTGTGATGTCAAAATCCTAGACCAACTGACCGATGTGGTGATGTGGCACTCTCCTGCGCTGGGACTAAGTCACTTAAAGATGAAGGATGATCATTTATGGTGAATGCTGCTGAGCTACTTGTTCTGTTGGGTGGACCCCTGGTTCTTCTTTCTGCTGCCTTGGTGTGATGGGAAAGGCCGTCCTTATGACCACCTGTGCTGAAGTTCTTCCCGTCGATTAAAGCAGAGAGGTCAGTTTGACACCTGATTGAAGGGTCTGAGTATAACCCAGTCCAATCAGGCTGGCATTATTCACTTTAGCAAAGAGAGAAGTTCTACAGTCCAGCTTGTATTTAGCTACAATGCCAAAATGGGTGTTGTTACTGCTAGCCGACTGCGCAAGGTTTATCGAGGTCTCAATCTTCTCGTTGATCTTCTGGTAGATAGAGCCTCCGAATTCAGTGCCATTGTTTACATGAGCGTGCAGCTGGAAGTCTGCAGCCTTATAACCCAGGACAAAATTATTCTGTGACAGCTGGCTGGAGGTGCTGGTGGGGTCCAGGTGTGGGTCCTCAGATGTGGTGGACACCCTTTGCCCTTTGTTATGTTAGCCTGTCATGGTCTTGCCATGAGTGTGACCCCTCCCACGGTGGTGATGGGAGGCTTGTCTGGCAGAGCCTGGCTCTGTTTGCCTCTATGGTGCTCCTGGAGTGGTCCGGGTTGTTTGTCTTTCAGGTGCCTGAAACTGAGTGGTGGTGTTGCTCCTTTGCTCCACCAGTGTCCTCTCACAGGTGTGCCACTGCAGCCCACCAGTGTTTGCTGCCTGCTCTGTGGGAGTCTTTGTGTGGGGGGGGGTTGAGGTGGTAAGGAAGAGGAGGTATGGGGGCAGTATTTTGCCTCTTGAAGAAGGGAGGCTGCTGCTGTCTTTGGTTTGCCTGGCTTGTATCCCTGTGTATCTGTGGGGACAGACTGGCTTCCTTATCTCTACTACAGACCCCACTGCCCATCTTTGGGCTTGTGCCCAGGTTGGGTGCTGCTCCCTTGATGCCTCCCTCAGCTTGGGGAGAAGTGCATGTGGGGCTGGTGAGGTGTGGACCACCTTCAGTGAGAAAAGCCTTCTCTAGCGATCTGAGAGGGATCTGTCTACAGGATGGGGTGCCATATCCCCCGACTACCACTGTTCCTTCCTCTCTGGGTGTTTGTTAGCCGCACTGCTAATGACCAGACGGCTTGGACTGTGCATCTTTTTTATTCCAGCATTATTTATTTGATCTAAGTAAAATACATTTTCCATCACTACAAACTGAGCACAACTACCGTTGTTTGCATCTCCATATTTTTATGAGGTGCCAACATTTGGTTTGAAAAACATCTGAAAAGTTCTCTCATTATCTTCTCTCCCGCCCTCTGAAGATGGTTCACATTAATTGCTGTGAGGTTGGTTTTTCAGACACTTACATGGGATGAAGAACAGCAGGGAGGAGCACAAGACTTACCGAGTGCAGGGGAAGAACAGCAAACCCAACTTTGGCTAATGTGCTGGAGAACAACTAGAGTGCATGAGCAGAAATACTCCAGGAGGGGGCAGTAGAGCTGCATTCTCATTTACCAGCAATAGGAAGGGTAACATACAAAAGAAACTGGGAGGTTAAAGACGGCAGATACAATAGTAAAAATCAGCGAGCATGATGGATATCCATTTGCTACATAGTATACATATAAATCATGTCAAATACCCCCCTGCAGTAACTGCAATCTGTGTTACCATAGGGGTTACTTGTATGGTCATTGAGTGCTGATTAGTAAATACTGACGTCACATGCAGGGAGGGGAAAAGCCAGGGGTCCTCCTCCAGGGAGCCCAAAGGCTTAGAACTAGGGGAGGTTATGAGCGAGGTTTTGAAAATAAATTGAAATGAACCTTGGTGAAGAGTTGTAAAAACCACAAATTCCCCTCAGTGGCTGCCATTCTGCTCGTGTCCCAAAGACAGAGGGCACCTGAAAAAAATCTTTTCCCAGACTGCTTAGGAGACCCAGACACCGGCAAAAGCAAGGTGCATTGACTCATTAGCCAGTGCCGAGTTCTGTCTGTCTGCTACTAGCCAGTGACCGTCTCATTCTTTATTTTCCACAATTTATCAGGTTCAGATTTCCATGTGTTTGAAAAATGATTTCAGCACCTTGATGACAAGCAGGCTCTGGATAAAACACTCCTTTATCCTCATTCCAGAGAAGCAGGCGGGAAGTTGGAGGTTTGCTTTCGAGGCAGGGAAAAGCAGAGGGAGGAGAGGATACTGGGAGAGAAGACGAGTTCAGATCCGTCAAGATAGCTTAGACCAAGGTAAAAAAAACAAGGTACAACAATCCATTCATACTGCCCTTGTTTTCTATACAGATTTTTTTAAAAAAAGAACTAGGATTCTACATTTGCTCATAGCCTGAGAAAATGGATCATCGTATAGTATTAGGTACATGTGGGTAAGAAAAACCTCTCAGAAAAAAAAGTCTAGCTAGACTCAACAGACCTGGCTGAACATGGAAAAACCACCAAGTTGCTCCAGAAAGAGAACTAGAGACATTGACGGGCAGGCGTTTTCCGTCATACTCTTTCTGCCATGTCCAAGAGCTGAGCAAAGTTGGTGACGAGCAACTGTAATGCAAGCAACTATTGCTTTTTCCGCTATGGCTTTGGCTGAAATGTGGACACGAGACTATTCCTGGATGAGCACATACACACACACAGACTTGGCCTTCACTGTACAGCAAGGCCAGCTGTGTCAGACACAGGACACTCTTCCATCCATCTCATGCATACGCTCCCTGCACCTAGTCACACCAAAGTAAAAATCACAAGAAGGTGTCTGTGGTGAAGGACATTATAAAGGTTATAAATCTTTATCGTAATAAGCCCCTGAGAGTTTTTCCCCTTACGCTTAGGTGGAAAAGGCAATGAACAAGATTCTGTCGTTCTCTAAGTGCTTTGTGCAACAATGTTCACGGCGATTCCGAAACCTTGTCTGGACCAGTCATTGGGTTGGAGCCTGCAGTCTTCCTGCCGAGTCCCTGTTTCTCCCAGAGCCGATCCCGGGGGAGGTGTCTTTCCAGATATCCCACGGTCCTTAGCTCCCAGTTGTCAGCCTTCCTCATGCCTTCTTTGCTCTCCAAGTAACTCCTGGAGCCGGGCCGCACCTTTGTGTCTCCACCTCACTCTTCATCTGCTATGGGGTCTCCTGTCCTGCGGAGGAACTCATCCGACACTCCAGGCTCTGTTTCAAGAGGCACTTTATTCTTCCAACCTGTCTGTTTCCGAGCCCGTCGGCTCGACCTCTTACTTCTTCTTCCTCCCATTTCTCTCTGCTTCATTCCCCAGTCTCCTCGTCGCCCCCTAGTCTTCTTCTGTCCGTCCTTCCCAGTTGTGTCCTGTCCTCCGTCTTCGTCCCTCCATCCGTCTGTCTCTCCGTCTCTCTCTCTTCTTCCTTCTTTTACCCGGAACCCCCCCACCGCTTATATACAATCCTAATCCAATCAGCTTAAAGGTCACCGATGCATGCAGTGCGCAGTCCAATCATAACTCTGATCACGTGTAGCACATGCGCCAGGCATGCGACTACGAGCCAATCAGAAGGCACTTCCTGATACCTGTTTACCGCCAAGCTCCAACAGGAGTAACGGTCTCAGCGCCATTTTAGGGCAGGGCACACGTGCAGTGCTCCCAACAGTCCGCTTCCTGGTCCGGATCTCCATGATCTGGTTGTGCTTTGCTCCTCGGGTCCCACTGCAGCTGTTGGGGAAGGCACTCTTGCACCTTCTGTGTCAGGCACTGCCTTGCCCCATCAGGTGGCAGTGGTTGGTGGTGGTGCTGCGGGTCAGCTTATTGAAGTGGTGTGTGTGCAGGGGGTGAGGTTGGTAAGGAAGGTAGAGCAGACGGGAGTGGATGGTGTCTGCTGCTCTCCTTTTTCCCCTTTTCCTCCTTCCCAGTAGCAGCATCTGTAGTCTTTCCTGGACCCGGTGTGGTGCCCAGGAGTGGGCTTTTCCTGAGACCGTGATCAGGTGGTTCCTCTGGCTTGTTTCTGTCGCGAAGTTGTATGGACGGATCAGCATCACTCTGTACCCATTGAGGGTGGTGTGTTGTGGGCCTGGGCTTCAGCCTTGGCCCTGTCATCCCCTTTCCACCATGGGTGCTTTCCCATTGAGCGTCAGTCCAGATGGAGAAGGGTATCTTGGGAGTTTGGTGCCCTTGGTGCTGCTGTGTCCCCCTGCTCGATCCCCCATGCCTGGCTGCTGCTGCCCCAACCCAGCAGGGCCAAAGCCTGCATTGTGTACTTGTGCCCCGCTGAGGTTGGTGCCTGTCGGCTGGAGGAGGTGGTGATGCGAGACCGCCCAAGGTGCTGGTCACTCCCTACTGGCTTATCAGGTTGGCTCTGGTGCAGTGGCCTTACCGTGTTGGGGGCACTCCCCCTCTGTCTGCCAGGGGATGTTGGTGAGGGATTTGCGGGGGTGAGGCTGTGGGCTCTGGCCCACCCATCTGGTCTTCCCTCCTAGGCTTCTCCTCTCCCCATCCTCCACTGTTGTCCCCTCCACTTGCCAGTGCCTGCCTGTGGGAGGGCCATGCTGGGCCAGATGAGTTTTGCAAGCTTGCCACCTTTTGCAGGAGGCTGACCGCCAGTAGGTAAGGATGACACGGGCTCCGCCACCACACTCCCCAAATGGGTGGGATGCCCTGGCCCACTCTGCTGCCATTGAGAGAGCTGGCCCCATGTGAATTAGTGACCTATGCTTGGGGACACACACACACAAAAGAGGTGCTGAGACAGAACAAGAGCTAACTGGGCACAGGTGGGATGAATGGATGCAATGATCCATCAGAAGTTCACAACTCAGTGGCTGGTACTCAATGCTCTTTTTGTTTTTTCCCAGTGAAAAGTGGCTGCTGTGCAAAATCACACACCAAGCACAGGGAGTGCCTCACTGGGATGTGTCTTCTCTTCTGCTGCTGAAAGGATACACCATGCCACCAGCAGTATGCCCTCTCACCCCAAAACACCCAACAGCACCCACAATTCTGCTTCCTGTATGCCCCTATCTATGACTGCCTTACTGCTGTGATTGTGGAAGCCTGACCTTCCTGCTACCATATACTTCCATTATGCCCCTGGGTCAATAAAGCTTTCTTCTAAGCCTCTAACTTCTGCTTGAGGCTGATGATTTGGTGAAATACTGAAGCCATGTGCATGCACACACACACACACACACACACACACACCTGTGTGCCATCCTGGTGGGTACATGGGTGTATGGGTGGGTTGGTTGATCTTTCTCCTGAAGCTGTATTGACAAGTAGACAAGCAGACAAGCTTCCAGGCTGTCTTTCCTTGGTTGATTTAGGAGGGAGCTGAACCTTGAGAGCAGAGAATCAGCACCCATAGTGGATTCTGGTGTGGCTTTGATTGGCTGGCTGTCTGGCTAGTGATGGACATACTTCTAGGGACTCAACTGACTGCTTTTAGAATAGTCCATGCATGCCCCACTTCTTCCCCTCCCCCCAACCACCACATAACTTGCTTTCACCCCAGACCAACTTTGGGGAGAGTCCCTCCTGCTTCTCCTTGGTACCTTGGGATCTTGCTTTAGCCTTTCTAGAAGGGGGAAGGGGTATGGCATGGCAGGGATTTCTGCGCCTCATGGTGAGACTACCACATACACATAGATACCCACCACGGGCTGCTTGTACTTTGGGTGGGGTCCCAAGCACTGGCATACATTAGGCATGGGTCAGGAGCAGACCAGGCTGAATCAGTTCATGTCATCCACTGGCAAATCCGATCACCAGAACAGAGTGTGGGATGGGCCGGGTTTGGTTGCGACAAAACCAGTACACATTATGGAATGCCAGGGCATGGTTGCCTGTACTGGATATGAATGCAGCACCCAACCAGCACACGTGAGATCCAGGAAGGGAAGGGCAGAGCTGGCGGGGGGATTAAGGGGCTGGTCCCCTCGCCGGACAGCTACTTCCACTGGAGAGCATGGGCCAGGATAGAGACAGACCTGACTAAGCAAGGCTACATCACCTGTGTGCTGCATGTCGACTAGATAAGGGCCGCAGCATCAGCTGGCAGAAGCTGGCACTGGGGACTAATTCTGTCAAGTCTAATCACAGAACCACCTAAAGAGTGCATAAACCGGGACTGAGAGAGATCTGGGAGGGAAAAAGTGGGTTCCCCCTTCCTGGGTCACTAGTCCCGTGGGAGGGCATGAAAACTAGGATGGGTGCTGGGGTGGCTAGACAGAGAGGCACTCAACAACATCCGTGAGGGCTGGATGGTTGAGTTGGTTAGATAGAACTAAGCTTTAATACCCATTGACAAGTACCAGAGCCAAATGGGATGGGGGACAGACTGGTCTTCTGCTACACATACTGGCAAACCAGGGCAGGGGATGGGCCTGGTGGTGGTTATTGTGGGTCGACTAGGCTGCAGCTCCCACTGGTTGAGTAAGGGCCGAACCAGACTGGACTGCAACACCCATTGGTTCCAGTGCAACTCGGGACCGAAAACAGAACCAACACAGCAATTGCAACCACCAGCTGATCAGGGTGATGGTCTGTGCCGGGCCCTGTGCTTGCTAGAACATACAAGAAACTAATCTGGGAATACCTCAAAGTAGCTTTGGAGATCTCCCCAATCGAACTGCTGGACTCAGAACTCTAACCAAGAAAATACAGAAGACAGAACAGGTCAATCATTCATCTCAGCTATATGTTGGCAGCGAAATATGGGGCGAACAGAGACTTTATGATGGACCATATCAATCAGTGGACAACCTCATCTAGCGAAACTGGCAGCAATTCATAACTGGAGAACTATTAACACCACTTGAGCACATATCTCAGAGCATGCCCCACATCCAGGACTTGGGGTGGGCGGGAAACCGGGTGGGGCTTCTTCCTCAATCTCCCCCTTTACCTCAGATACATGATGGAAACAATATTGACATAATAGTATTACCCACTTCCCTATCCCCCTGAACCTTTTTTTTTTCTTTTTCTTTCTTTAACTGTACTTAACTATGTAAAGATTGTCAACAACAATACAATAAAATAGATTAAAAAAAATAACAACAATGTTATCATGGTGCTGGTGGTGTCGCGGTTTCAACATTTTTCACCTGCTTGCTCTCTAGCTCTCTCCATCCTCTCTCATCCATGTCTCCTTATTGGAAGGACACCGTGACAAAGAGAAAAGGGAGTGAGTGAAAGAGAAATCCAACCAGTTGCATTAGCCACATGGGGAAGGAACTTGTGGGTGGAAGAGTCTCTCCACAGAGCTCGCTCTTTTGCTCGTCCTTGCCACTCTCTTCCTCTCTCCTCTCCCTTCCTCCCTCCCATCTCCTTCTGACAGACATGCCTCTCCCTTCCCTGTTCCAAACAAACTCACTCACAAATCTCTCTCCCATAAGTGGCTTTCAAATGAATAAATAAATGAGTCTTAAAGATAAAAAAAAACTCATGAAAGAACCGATCTGGTTTTCACATTGAAGGAAAATGTAACTAGTTGTCTGCCCACTTAAATATTCCAGACAGTTTGGGAGGGGTGGGAGGTGTAGATCTTATTTTGCTGCCTTCAGTGGAGCAGAAAAAGGCATTCAACACCAAGCTGTTGAGATCCATTTAACATTCCTAGGGTGCAGAAATTGGGCACCAGATGTCAACAGTTGTTCGTAACACTGTAAAGATGGGTGCAATTGTGTCAAGCCAGGTGAGAGAAAACAAAAACTTAAAAGCATGTATTTGATTTATTTGGATGCCTACACGCTGAGTGATAGAGTAGTGGTGAGGAATGTGATGGGGGAAGACTCTGACAAAAACTTCTCCCACGTGGGTGGCACGACATGCATTCAGATGGTGGTTTCTTCTTCTTTAAGGACTCCTGAACAACCCAACTCTACTTTATCAGCCTCTTTGATCCCTGCAATAGGATGCTGTCAGTATAAAGCTGACCACTCCTGTAAGTGTGTCCTGGCTAATGTGTCACTGTGAGTGAAGTGAGACACATCTGAAGGTGGTTTTGTTATGGAATACACTGAGGTGCACCAATGATACCCAAGAGGAGAAAAGCAAAAACAAAACAAAAGTACCTGCCTGCCTGTTTGCCTTCTAAGCAATAGCATGTTCTCTGTCACAACAAGCAGAGGTTTTACTACTACTCCTCCCCCAGCCCCAGGAAGGAGGGAGGGAAACTGTGTTTAAGTGATGGGTGGTGTGTCTTTTGTACATCTTGCTAGTCACCTCCCTCATCCCCATCTCCTATCCCCAGCCAGATCTGAGACCTGTAAAGAGAAGTATGGGGAGGGCAAACCCTCCCTTTCTGTCAGAATGAGTCTGTGTGTCCAAAAAAGCAGCAGCCTTTTCTTTAAAAGCCGCTGGCATGTGGGACTCAACCCCTCACTCACTTCCAAGAGGCCTCATTCATTGCCTTCACTGAAATGCAGATGGCTAGCACTGTTGTCTGTCAAAGGCTTCACTTTCTCTTTACTCCACTTAGAGCCATCCTGCCCTCAGGCATTTGTCAGTGAAAGGATTTGCCTCTCTGTCTGTGGCAGATGTCAGCCAGAGTCAGGCACTCCCCTTAACTCCAGGAGGACAAAATGGTATGTGGCCACTGCTTCCTGACTTGTATGGGGCAGACCGTGAGTCGTTCCCAGGAGTGGGCCCCTTCTCATGCGGCCTTTCCATTGGCGTACTGATTCACTCTTCCATCTAACACCTTAACTATGTGAACATGTGTTATTAACCTGTGGGTGTACTTCTGTCACCTAGACAAGCAGAACCACTCAACATCAAGCATCCCTCCCTCTCAATAGAACAATCTACCCAAACGTAGTACTCCAAACATTGAAGTGAACTTCGTAATTGTCCTTGTGTATGTGCTCATGTGTGTATGGGGGGATGGATAGGGTGAGGGGCTCAAGCTGATTGCGGTTGCAGGAATATACTAGGCTTGTTCCCTGTGCCAGGCAAAGCTATTTGGATCAGCGTTAGACTGACCTACCAACCTACCAGGACACAGCAGTCATGTGCTTTGGACAGAGTATTGCACCTCCTGTAAAGGCTGAGCTGCTACTGTTGCTTAAACTGAGTCTCTTATACCACAAATTTGGTGCCTGTTCAGAAAAACAATGTGTTTAGGATTTATTAATTCATCCATCCCTTGACACAGTCATGTATGTTTTTTTTATTGGGAAGGCAGATATAGAGAGGAGAGACAGAGAGAAATATCTGCTGCCTGCTGACTGGTTCACTCCCCAAGAAGCCACAATGATAGGGACTGAGCTGATCCAAACCCAGGAGCCAGGAGATTCTGGGTCTCACATGCAGGCAGATGCAGAGTCCCGAGGCTTTAGGCCATCCTCAACTGCTTTCCCAGGCCACAGACAGGGAGCTGGATGGGAATGGGGCAGCAAGAAAATGAACCAGCACTCATAGGGGACCCTAGCATGTACAGGGTAAAGACTTCAGCCACTAGAAAATTGCAAGCCTGGCCCAAACAACAACTCTTGTCTTCCTCTTGTCTTTTTGTCTGGACCAGGGAGATGCATGCTGTTGACATCTCTGGCCCAGGCCTTGAATGTTTGACACATACAACCTGATTATCTATGGGTAACTTGCTGTTTTAGTCCAGCCCTTAATGCATTCTCCGAAGGGAGCTGAAGTCTAGAAAAAAGGGGAGTGCCTGCAGCTCACTTAGCAGGATGGTGGGGTTTCAGACCCAAATCTTGGGATTTTCTGGGGAAACTGCAGTCCATTTACACCCAGTCCTGACACTTTGCTGACAAATGGATGTTCTGGCCTAAACTAACTGGCATACACACCAACTATTTGGCTATTCTTTGCATGACTGAGTGCAGCACCAAAGCTCAATCCCAGAACTCAAGTTCCCTCTACACAGTTCTCAATTTCACTCTCCCCTACAATCATCCCAAGCTCTTGCATTAGCCAGTGGGTGCTAAGGTACAATCTGGATGACCTACAATGAATTCAGACACCACAATTAGGTTAAGGTACAGAACTGTGCGCTAGGATGGTCCACATAATAATTCTTGTGAACTAACTGGAGATTTAAGTAATCTTTTAAAGTCTATATAAGTATATGTCTATATTAATTATATATATATAATATTTAATATATATATATGTATATATATAAAAAATATGTAAAAAATAGACCTTGCTGCCCCATGGTTTCACTCTCAGGGTTGGCAGGCAGATCTGTCCATCTAGTAGGCAGAGAGAAAAGAAATCATGGACGATTCCTTCCAAATCACTAGGGTTTCAGTGCCAAGGGTCGTGTGGCTGAGAACATGTCGGCACTGAGAGCTTGCAAAGATGAGTTTCAACTGGAAGGAGGAAAGGCTGAAAGAGGAGACAAGTGGGGAGAGGCATGTGTGATCCCACTGTCTGAACATGTTGTCGAAAGCATGTTCTCAGCATGTCACATGAATATGCAAGATACACTGACAGAAGAGCGGATCCACTCAGGCTCAGAGCAGACTACTCTAGGACATGACTCATGACCTCTCCTGCTGAAATCTCTCCCAAAACAATAGTATCTCTTGGCAACTACTGTCGTTGTCTTGGAAACTTTCAGACTTCCGAATCAGTAGCAAGCAACTTGATTTCTGAATGCTCATTGGGTCCAGGCATGGGATGATACAGCACAAACATGCTTCTCTGGGTGGTTCTGGTTTCAATCTTGGTGGCCAAACAAAGAGAATTAGATTTTAGACCAACCACAGGCGATCTTAATCTTCTCTATTCTGTACTCCATTTTCCAGTGGAGGAAAAAAAGAGCTTACAAGCTGGTGAATTTTTTAGATATATATTTATTTATTTCTTCACTATTTAATATTTACTTAATAGGTTAAATCTCCTATGTTAAATATATACAGGTTACCTTCTGCTTTCACCGGTGTGATCCAATCACCCCCTGTACTCCAAGGCCCTCTAACCAAGAGGGTGCGCCCAGAGGTGGCGCGGGAGTCTTTGCCCAGCACCCAAGGTGATGAGCTTGAATCACGGATTTGTACAAAAGGAAGGTATGTGATTGTTTCCAAGGTTTTCAAAGGTCAGTGGATGGCAATCTTGGCATTGCTCTGGTGCCAGGAGAGGAAGCAGCGGTGTTTTCACGCCCTCTTGCAAGCCTTCCTGGCATCCTTGAGAGAAGGCCCAACGACAGCAGTGTCCAAACGTTTCTTGGCTCCCATGGCCTTTGTGCCGCCTCCGGAAAATGTGCCAGGATACAGTCCCCATGCCATCGCTGCGGCAGCTGATGAGGCGAGGCTGTTGGTAGTCTCTCCGAGGTCCTGCCCACATGCCAAGTGGTGCCCATTGGTAAGTTCGGAGACTCTCCCCCTTCCCTGAGGGAAAAGGTCTAGAGGCCTTGTTGTGCGGTGATCACCCGGTGGCACGCTGTCTGGAGGAGAGAGGGCCAGAGGCCAAAGCACTACGTGTGGCTCTAAGAGCTTCCAGGTGTTTTCCCAACACCACGTGGTATCCGCATTCAGCTCTTGGTGTGCCTGAACGAGTGTACGGTTTATGCACAGCAGTTGAACATGTTTGTCTGTCCCCTGACAGACCTCGATCCGGATGAGAAAGCCAAGAGCCATTGTGTGAATGGAAGCAACCTGATGACTGGGGGTGGGGGGTTGGGGAAGAGGATGACCTTGGTGGAGAAGAGAGTTGGCACTGTCAGCGACCACGCCACCCCAGTCCCTACTCCCAGCCCCTGTCAGCATCAGGCAAAGGGCGCAAGGCCAACCCTGTCCCTGGCAGGGTAGCCGGCAGGCAGGAGGGCAGCTGGGGGCCTGCCCGCTGCATGGGCTCAGTCTCGGGCTCGGGCTCGGGCAGCCACGCTGTTGGCAGGAGGGGAGGAGAGCCTGGCAGGCCTAGGCCCCCGCCAGCCAGGGCAATGAAGAGGCCTGTGAGACACGCCTCTTCTGCCAGCCAGCCAGTGACAGTAGCAAGCAGAAGGGCAGGAGTGAGGGTGAGGACGCATGCCAAGAGGCCGCAGGGTGCAGGGGTGCTGGGCAGCCAGAAAGGAAGTGGGCACAGAGTGAAAGGGCAGATCCTGCAGGGCTCCCGGAGAGGCAGAAGAGGAGGGCCTGAGCGCAGGGGCAGGGGCGTGTGGCAGAGCAGTGGCTCTGCAGGGCACAGGCACAGGGCCATCCTGAGGCCGCGTGTGGGGGGACTGAGAAGCTGCGTGGCTGTGGGGGGCTGTCTCTGGCCAAAAGGCACGGGTGACAAGTCTCGCAGAGGAGAGGTGGGGCATGGCCGTGGCCCAGTCTCCCTGGAGTCCGGGGAAAGAGACGGCAGACGTGGGCAAGCAAGTCCATGGTGAGGTGTGCAGGGGCCCAGCGGCTTGGTCTGGCAGGTAGGCAATGTGCGCTGGGCATCCTGGGAGGGAGGGAGCAGCCGGTGGCCTCAGGGCAGAAGGCACGGCCCCTGTGGGGGTGCCCACAGGGTAGCTGAGGGACCCTGGAGCATCCCTGACGGCTGTGGGGGCAGGGACAGGACGTGGAAGGGCGTGGCCCGAGTCTGCAGCTGCTGGCAGCATCTGCTGGGGTAAGGGCTGCAGGAATGTGGGGAGGCCCGGGGAGGGGCTGGGGGACACGACAGGGGTCTCGGCGGCGGCTGCAGGGGAAATGCAGGCAAGAGGGGAGGAGGATCCCGAAACCTCCAAGGCACTGAGCATTTCCTCACTGAGGAGGGCTGAGTCTGCCAGAATGCTGGGGAAGGAGGGCGAGGGGCAGGGGGAGATGGTGGAGAAACTGAGGGAGGGGAGGGAGGGGATGGAGGTCAGGGGAGAGGAACAAGGTGAACTTGCGGAAGCGTGGGATGTTCCCTGAGACAGGAGGGCTGCCTCAGGCGCCCGTGGGGTGTGGGTGTGCCCGGAGCACGAGGAGATGGGAGAGAGACTCGGGGCCAAGGGTGGCAAGGACGGGGCAGTGGTCAGGGGCGAAGAGCATCGTGCAGATCCTGAACGTCCAGGTGTGCCCTCTTGGAGGACGGCTGGCTGCTCCTCAGTTGCAGGGCTGCTGGGCAAGGAGCCGGGCAAGGAGAGGGAAGAGAGACTGGGCTCCTTGGGGCTGGGAGGGCCCAAAGCCCACGAGGTGGCAGGAGAGCCCCGAGTCTGGAGGTGTGCCTGGTCAGGGGGCCATGAGGGGAGTGTTGGGGAGTGGCGGTGGCCCAGGGTGCCCAGGCTGTGGGGCATAGCTGAAGGCTGGGCAAGTGTGGCGGACAGCTCTGGGCCTGTGTGGGCATGCCCGCGCGGGCCCAGAGTGAGGCTGGTCAGGTGGGGCAAGTCAGTGCCCAGGTGCCCTGGGGAGATGGGACAGCCCCCGTGGGTGGGTGGGGAGCTGCTGGGGGAGGGAAGGATGAACATGTGGTAGATGATGGAGGGCTCTGAGGACTCGGAGCTGAGCCAGGAACATGACCGCTCAGGGGAGGGCGTGCCAGGAGGGGCACATGGACATGGGCGCCTGCAGGGCCCTGGTGGGGACCCCAAGGGGTGGCCTGAAGCCCTAGGGGAGACTGCCGCCCACATGGGACTCCCTGGAGGTGAAGGGCCCTCGGGGCAGGGCTGGCTGGCACAGCAGAGAGAGCCAGAGGGCGAGGCTGGGCTGAGGCCTGGGGAGGCAGGAGCCAGGGAACCCTCCCCAGCAGAGTCACACAGGACCCCAGGCTCCAGCAAGGCAGACATGATTGGAGGACCTCCAACTCTCTCTGCCTTGGTGGCCTGTCTTCTGACTCCAGAGGTGGAGGGCTGACAGGCGTGGGGGAGGGGAAAAGGCTGGGGTCGGAGAGAGAGAAAACGAATGTGTGTGTGTGTGTGTGTGTGTGTGTGTGTGTGTGTGTGTGTGTGTGTTAGAGAGAGAGAGAGCACTTATGTGCTGTGTGTGTGGTAATGCGTCCCGGCTGAGCTCCTCTCCCAAACACGAGAATATGCCGTCACACAGAAACAGGGAGTTACTCGCCCAAGTGCTCTGTGGCTCTGGCTTCTTGTCACTGACTCTGAGTCGCGTGACGCTCTGGGCAGCAGAGGTGGCACAGGCACCTGCTCCTGCTCTCCTCCCAGAGGATCTGATCTGGGGCCCTGGAAGCGGCCTTAAGTAGCTGAGCTGGGCGCGCCTCCGCCAACCAGGCCTCTCCACTGGCCCCGACTCCCGCCCACCCCACACAGCCACTCTGCTCATTGGTTTCTCTCTCTCTTCCCATGGCTTCATTTCCTCTGCGCTCTCTGGCGCCCCCCTCCCCCAGGATGCAGCTGCACACTTCCTGCCACTCCCTGCTTCTCTTCCAGCCCTTTCAGCCCTCCCCCAATCTTAGCCTCACCTACCCCCTCCCCCAACAAGCCCTAGTCTCCACACTCAAGGTGGCAGTGAAGAAACACACCTTCTCCTCGCCATCATCTCACACGCTCCCACGCTGGCCACAGTGACTTGCTGGCGCTGGAGGCAGTCAAATGGAGCTGATTCGCATCATCACAGCAGCTGTGACCAGCCCGCCTCATTAACCCTTCAGGATCACCTGATTGAGACTGAGACGTGCAAGTGTTCTCTCTGCTCATTGCCACCACATGATCGTGAAAGAGATTCTAGTGCTGTCCAAAGCAATGCAGCAGCTCATTGAACACGTCTCACCAACAGAGATCAGTGGAAATTACATCCCATGGGCTCTTCTTTGAAGGTTTTCGTTCGCTTCATCTCTTCCTAACTCTTTCTCCTCCTTCCATTCTTCATGGACTCATAGAGCATACAGTAGCATTCCTTTCTTCCGGAAGGTCCTTGAGTTGCTCTGACATTCCTTCGGCGACACATTGGTCATTCTGTAGTATGTTCTTGAACCTGATGGTGAACCTGATGGTGTTGTGAATTTCTTTTTCTTCCTGTGGTTGATTTTGTTGTGTGGCTTTTCATCGTTTGCGTAATGGAGACGATCCTATCGAGAGGTGAGGATGCAGTGCAGTATGCATCTCTACTCCCAGATCAAAGATGGCCTCGCAACCAAACTGTTTACTAAATCTTGACCATAAGATGCTGCACTCCGCCATCGTCCATGCCCGCAATCATGGACATAGGACCGCATAGGAAGAACTCTGCTCTAGCAGTGATTTAGGGGAACTGAGCGAGGGGGGGGGGGGGAGGGAAGTGTGGGGGGAGGGAATCAGGGAAATGTCAGGGCCTATAGAAGTGTATCATCAAATTATGAAAGTCAAAAGGAGCATCATCCAAATCAAAACCAACCACAGGTCACCTTCTGCTTTCACCGGTGGGATCCCATCACCCCCTGTACTCCAAGGCCCTCTAACCAAGAGGGTGCGCCCAGGGGTGGCGCGGGGGTCTTTGCCCAGCACCCAGGTGATGAGTTTGAATCACGGATTTGTACAAAAGGAAGGTATGTGATTGTTTCCAAGGTTTTCAAAGGTCAGTGCCTGGCAATCTTGGCATTGCTGTGGTGCCAGGAGAGGAAGCAGCGGTGTTTTCACGCCCTCTTGCAAGCCTTCCTGGCATCCTTGAGAGAAGGCCCAATGACAGCAGTGTCCAAACGCTTCTTGGCTCCCATGGCCTTTGTGCCGCCTCCGGAAAATGTGCCAGGATACAGTCCCCATGCCATCGCTGCGGCAGCTGATGAGGCGAGGCTGTCGGCAGTCTCTCCGAGGTCCTGCCCACATGCCAAGTGGTGCCCATTGGTAAGTTCGGAGACTCTCCCCCTTCCCTGAGGGAAAAGGTCTAGAGGCCTTGTTGTGCGGTGATCACCCGGTGGCACGCTGTCTGGAGGAGAGAGGGCCAGAGGCCAAAGCACTACGTGTGGCTCTAAGAGCTTCCAGGTGTTTTCCCAACACCACGTGGCATCCGCACTCAGCTCTTGGTGTGCCTGAACGAGTGTACGGTTTATGCACAGCAGTTGAACATGTTTGTCTGTCCCCTGACAGACCTCGATCCGGATGAGAAAGCCAAGAGCCATTGTGTGAATGGAAGCAACCCGATGACTGGGGGTGGGGGCTTGGGGAAGAGGATGACCTTGGTGGAGAAGAGAGTTGGCACTGTCAGCGACCACGCCACCCCAGTCCCTACCCCCAGCCCCTGTCAGCATCAGGCAAAGGGCGCAAGGCCAACCCTGTCCCTGGCAGGGTAGCCGGCAGGCAGGAGGGCAGCTGGGGGCCTGCCCGCTGCATGGGCTCAGTCTCGGGCTCGGGCTCGGGCTCGGGCAGCCACGCTGTTGGCAGGAGGGGAGGAGAGCCTGGCAGGCCTAGGCCCCCGCCAGCCAGGGCGATGAAGAGGCCTGTGAGACACTCCTCTTCTGCCAGCCAGCCAGTGACAGTAGCAAGCAGAAGGGCAGGAGTGAGGGTGAGGACGCATGCCAAGAGGCCGCAGGGTGCAGGGGTGCTGGGCAGCCAGAAAGGAAGTGGGCACAGAGTGAAAGGGCAGATCCTGCAGGGCTCCCGGAGAGGCAGAAGAGGAGGGCCTGAGCGCAGGGGCAGGGGCGTGTGGCAGAGCAGTGGCTCTGCAGGGCACAGGCACAGGGCCATCCTGAGGCCGCGTGTGGGGGGACTGAGAAGCTGCGTGGCTGTGGGGGGCTGTCTCTGGCCAAAAGGCACGGGTGACAAGTCTCGCAGAGGAGAGGTGGGGCATGGCCGTGGCCCAGTCTCCCTGGAGTCCGGGGAAAGAGACGGCAGACGTGGGCAAGCAAGTCCATGGTGAGGTGTGCAGGGGCCCAGCGGCTTGGTCTGGCAGGTAGGCAATGTGCGCTGGGCATCCTGGGAGGGAGGGAGCAGCCGGTGGCCTCAGGGCAGAAGGCACGGCCCCTGTGGGGGTGCCCACAGGGTAGCTGAGGGACCCTGGAGCATCCCTGACGGCTGTGGGGGCAGGGACAGGACGTGGAAGGGCGTGGCCCGAGTCTGCAGCTGCTGGCAGCATCTGCTGGGGTAAGGGCTGCAGGAATGTGGGGAGGCCCGGGGAGGGGCTGGGGGACACGACAGGGGTCTCGGCGGCGGCTGCAGGGGAAATGCAGGCAAGAGGGGAGGAGGATCCCGAAACCTCCAAGGCACTGAGCATTTCCTCACTGAGGAGGGCTGAGTCTGCCAGAATGCTGGGGAAGGAGGGCGAGGGGCAGGGGGAGATGGTGGAGAAACTGAGGGAGGGGAGGGAGGGGATGGAGGTCAGGGGAGAGGAACAAGGTGAACTTGCGGAAGCGTGGGATGTTCCCTGAGACAGGAGGGCTGCCTCAGGCGCCCGTGGGGTGTGGGTGTGCCCGGAGCACGAGGAGATGGGAGAGAGACTCGGGGCCAAGGGTGGCAAGGACGGGGCAGTGGTCAGGGGCGAAGAGCATCGTGCAGATCCTGAACGTCCAGGTGTGCCCTCTTGGAGGACGGCTGGCTGCTCCTCAGTTGCAGGGCTGCTGGGCAAGGAGCCGGGCAAGGAGAGGGAAGAGAGACTGGGCTCCTTGGGGCTGGGAGGGCCCAAAGCCCACGAGGTGGCAGGAGAGCCCCGAGTCTGGAGGTGTGCCTGGTCAGGGGGCCATGAGGGGAGTGTTGGGGAGTGGCGGTGGCCCAGGGTGCCCAGGCTGTGGGGCATAGCTGAAGGCTGGGCAAGTGTGGCGGACAGCTCTGGGCCTGTGTGGGCATGCCCGCGCGGGCCCAGAGTGAGGCTGGTCAGGTGGGGCAAGTCAGTGCCCAGGTGCCCTGGGGAGATGGGACAGCCCCCGTGGGTGGGTGGGGAGCTGCTGGGGGAGGGAAGGATGAACATGTGGTAGATGATGGAGGGCTCTGAGGACTCGGAGCTGAGCCAGGAACATGACCGCTCAGGGGAGGGCGTGCCAGGAGGGGCACATGGACATGGGCGCCTGCAGGGCCCTGGTGGGGACCCCAAGGGGTGGCCTGAAGCCCTAGGGGAGACTGCCGCCCACATGGGACTCCCTGGAGGTGAAGGGCCCTCGGGGCAGGGCTGGCTGGCACAGCAGAGAGAGCCAGAGGGCGAGGCTGGGCTGAGGCCTGGGGAGGCAGGAGCCAGGGAACCCTCCCCAGCAGAGTCACACAGGACCCCAGGCTCCAGCAAGGCAGACATGATTGGAGGACCTCCAACTCTCTCTGCCTTGGTGGCCTGTCTTCTGACTCCAGAGGTGGAGGGCTGACAGGCGTGGGGGAGGGGAAAAGGCTGGGGTCGGAGAGAGAGAAAACGAATGTGTGTGTGTGTGTGTGTGTGTGTGTGTGTGTGTGTGTGTGTGTGTTAGAGAGAGAGAGAGCACTTATGTGCTGTGTGTGTGGTAATGCGTCCCGGCTGAGCTCCTCTCCCAAACACGAGAATATGCCGTCACACAGAAACAGGGAGTTACTCGCCCAAGTGCTCTGTGGCTCTGGCTTCTTGTCACTGACTCTGAGTCGCGTGACGCTCTGGGCAGCAGAGGTGGCACAGGCACCTGCTCCTGCTCTCCTCCCAGAGGATCTGATCTGGGGCCCTGGAAGCGGCCTTAAGTAGCTGAGCTGGGCGCGCCTCCGCCAACCAGGCCTCTCCACTGGCCCCGACTCCCGCCCACCCCACGCAGCCACTCTGCTCATTGGTTTCTCTCTCTCTTCCCATGGCTTCATTTCCTCTGCGCTCTCTGGCGCCCCCCTCCCCCAGGATGCAGCTGCACACTTCCTGCCACTCCCTGCTTCTCTTCCAGCCCTTTCAGCCCTCCCCCAATCTTAGCCTCACCTACCCCCTCCCCCAACAAGCCCTAGTCTCCACACTCAAGGTGGCAGTGGAGAAACACACCTTCTCCTCGCCATCATCTCACACGCTCCCACGCTGGCCACAGTGACTTGCTGGCGCTGGAGGCAGTCAAATGGAGCTGATTCGCATCATCACAGCAGCTGTGACCAGCCCGCCTCATTAACCCTTCAGGATCACCTGATTGAGACTGAGACGTGCAAGTGTTCTCTCTGCTCATTGCCACCACATGATCGTGAAAGAGATTCTAGTGCTGTCCAAAGCAATGCAGCAGCTCATTGAACACGTCTCACCAACAGAGATCAGTGGAAATTACATCCCATGGGCTCTTCTTTGAAGGTTTTCGTTCGCTTCATCTCTTCCTAACTCTTTCTCCTCCTTCCATTCTTCATGGACTCATAGAGCATACAGTAGCATTCCTTTCTTCCGGAAGGTCCTTGAGTTGCTCTGACATTCCTTCGGCGACACATTGGTCATTCTGTAGTATGTTCTTGAACCTGATGGTGAACCTGATGGTGTTGTGAATTTCTTTTTCTTCCTGTGGTTGATTTTGTTGTGTGGCTTTTCATCGTTTGCGTAATGGAGACGATCCTATCGAGAGGTGAGGATGCAGTGCAGTATGCATCTCTACTCCCAGATCAAAGATGGCCTCGCAACCAAACTGTTTACTAAATCTTGACCATAAGATGCTGCACTCCGCCATCGTCCATGCCCGCAATCATGGACATAGGACCGCATAGGAAGAACTCTGCTCTAGCAGTGATTTAGGGGAACTGAGCGAGGGGGGGGGGGGAGGGAAGTGTGGGGGGAGGGAATCAGGGAAATGTCAGGGCCTATAGAAGTGTATCATCAAATTATGAAAGTCAAAAGGAGCATCATCCAAATCAAAACCAACCACAGGTCACCTTCTGCTTTCACCGGTGGGATCCCATCACCCCCTGTACTCCAAGGCCCTCTAACCAAGAGGGTGCGCCCAGGGGTGGCGCGGGGGTCTTTGCCCAGCACCCAGGTGATGAGTTTGAATCACGGATTTGTACAAAAGGAAGGTATGTGATTGTTTCCAAGGTTTTCAAAGGTCAGTGGCTGGCAATCTTGGCATTGCTGTGGTGCCAGGAGAGGAAGCAGCGGTGTTTTCACGCCCTCTTGCAAGCCTTCCTGGCATCCTTGAGAGAAGGCCCAATGACAGCAGTGTCCAAACGCTTCTTGGCTCCCATGGCCTTTGTGCCGCCTCCGGAAAATGTGCCAGGATACAGTCCCCATGCCATCGCTGCGGCAGCTGATGAGGCGAGGCTGTCGGCAGTCTCTCCGAGGTCCTGCCCACATGCCAAGTGGTGCCCATTGGTAAGTTCGGAGACTCTCCCCCTTCCCTGAGGGAAAAGGTCTAGAGGCCTTGTTGTGCGGTGATCACCCGGTGGCACGCTGTCTGGAGGAGAGAGGGCCAGAGGCCAAAGCACTACGTGTGGCTCTAAGAGCTTCCAGGTGTTTTCCCAACACCACGTGGCATCCGCACTCAGCTCTTGGTGTGCCTGAACGAGTGTACGGTTTATGCACAGCAGTTGAACATGTTTGTCTGTCCCCTGACAGACCTCGATCCGGATGAGAAAGCCAAGAGCCATTGTGTGAATGGAAGCAACCCGATGACTGGGGGTGGGGGCTTGGGGAAGAGGATGACCTTGGTGGAGAAGAGAGTTGGCACTGTCAGCGACCACGCCACCCCAGTCCCTACCCCCAGCCCCTGTCAGCATCAGGCAAAGGGCGCAAGGCCAACCCTGTCCCTGGCAGGGTAGCCGGCAGGCAGGAGGGCAGCTGGGGGCCTGCCCGCTGCATGGGCTCAGTCTCGGGCTCGGGCTCGGGCTCGGGCTCGGGCAGCCACGCTGTTGGCAGGAGGGGAGGAGAGCCTGGCAGGCCTAGGCCCCCGCCAGCCAGGGCGATGAAGAGGCCTGTGAGACACTCCTCTTCTGCCAGCCAGCCAGTGACAGTAGCAAGCAGAAGGGCAGGAGTGAGGGTGAGGACGCATGCCAAGAGGCCGCAGGGTGCAGGGGTGCTGGGCAGCCAGAAAGGAAGTGGGCACAGAGTGAAAGGGCAGATCCTGCAGGGCTCCCGGAGAGGCAGAAGAGGAGGGCCTGAGCGCAGGGGCAGGGGCGTGTGGCAGAGCAGTGGCTCTGCAGGGCACAGGCACAGGGCCATCCTGAGGCCGCGTGTGGGGGGACTGAGAAGCTGCGTGGCTGTGGGGGGCTGTCTCTGGCCAAAAGGCACGGGTGACAAGTCTCGCAGAGGAGAGGTGGGGCATGGCCGTGGCCCAGTCTCCCTGGAGTCCGGGGAAAGAGACGGCAGACGTGGGCAAGCAAGTCCATGGTGAGGTGTGCAGGGGCCCAGCGGCTTGGTCTGGCAGGTAGGCAATGTGCGCTGGGCATCCTGGGAGGGAGGGAGCAGCCGGTGGCCTCAGGGCAGAAGGCACGGCCCCTGTGGGGGTGCCCACAGGGTAGCTGAGGGACCCTGGAGCATCCCTGACGGCTGTGGGGGCAGGGACAGGACGTGGAAGGGCGTGGCCCGAGTCTGCAGCTGCTGGCAGCATCTGCTGGGGTAAGGGCTGCAGGAATGTGGGGAGGCCCGGGGAGGGGCTGGGGGACACGACAGGGGTCTCGGCGGCGGCTGCAGGGGAAATGCAGGCAAGAGGGGAGGAGGATCCCGAAACCTCCAAGGCACTGAGCATTTCCTCACTGAGGAGGGCTGAGTCTGCCAGAATGCTGGGGAAGGAGGGCGAGGGGCAGGGGGAGATGGTGGAGAAACTGAGGGAGGGGAGGGAGGGGATGGAGGTCAGGGGAGAGGAACAAGGTGAACTTGCGGAAGCGTGGGATGTTCCCTGAGACAGGAGGGCTGCCTCAGGCGCCCGTGGGGTGTGGGTGTGCCCAGAGCACGAGGAGATGGGAGAGAGACTCGGGGCCAAGGGTGGCAAGGACGGGGCAGTGGTCAGGGGCGAAGAGCATCGTGCAGATCCTGAACGTCCAGGTGTGCCCTCTTGGAGGACGGCTGGCTGCTCCTCAGTTGCAGGGCTGCTGGGCAAGGAGCCGGGCAAGGAGAGGGAAGAGAGACTGGGCTCCTTGGGGCTGGGAGGGCCCAAAGCCCACGAGGTGGCAGGAGAGCCCCGAGTCTGGAGGTGTGCCTGGTCAGGGGGCCATGAGGGGAGTGTTGGGGAGTGGCGGTGGCCCAGGGTGCCCAGGCTGTGGGGCATAGCTGAAGGCTGGGCAAGTGTGGCGGACAGCTCTGGGCCTGTGTGGGCATGCCCGCGCGGGCCCAGAGTGAGGCTGGTCAGGTGGGGCAAGTCAGTGCCCAGGTGCCCTGGGGAGATGGGACAGCCCCCGTGGGTGGGTGGGGAGCTGCTGGGGGAGGGAAGGATGAACATGTGGTAGATGATGGAGGGCTCTGAGGACTCGGAGCTGAGCCAGGAACATGACCGCTCAGGGGAGGGCGTGCCAGGAGGGGCACATGGACATGGGCGCCTGCAGGGCCCTGGTGGGGACCCCAAGGGGTGGCCTGAAGCCCTAGGGGAGACTGCCGCCCACATGGGACTCCCTGGAGGTGAAGGGCCCTCGGGGCAGGGCTGGCTGGCACAGCAGAGAGAGCCAGAGGGCGAGGCTGGGCTGAGGCCTGGGGAGGCAGGAGCCAGGGAACCCTCCCCAGCAGAGTCACACAGGACCCCAGGCTCCAGCAAGGCAGACATGATTGGAGGACCTCCAACTCTCTCTGCCTTGGTGGCCTGTCTTCTGACTCCAGAGGTGGAGGGCTGACAGGCGTGGGGGAGGGGAAAAGGCTGGGGTCGGAGAGAGAGAAAACGAATGTGTGTGTGTGTGTGTGTGTGTGTGTGTGTGTGTGTGTGTGTGTGTTAGAGAGAGAGAGAGCACTTATGTGCTGTGTGTGTGGTAATGCGTCCCGGCTGAGCTCCTCTCCCAAACACGAGAATATGCCGTCACACAGAAACAGGGAGTTACTCGCCCAAGTGCTCTGTGGCTCTGGCTTCTTGTCACTGACTCTGAGTCGCGTGACGCTCTGGGCAGCAGAGGTGGCACAGGCACCTGCTCCTGCTCTCCTCCCAGAGGATCTGATCTGGGGCCCTGGAAGCGGCCTTAAGTAGCTGAGCTGGGCGCGCCTCCGCCAACCAGGCCTCTCCACTGGCCCCGACTCCCGCCCACCCCACGCAGCCACTCTGCTCATTGGTTTCTCTCTCTCTTCCCATGGCTTCATTTCCTCTGCGCTCTCTGGCGCCCCCCTCCCCCAGGATGCAGCTGCACACTTCCTGCCACTCCCTGCTTCTCTTCCAGCCCTTTCAGCCCTCCCCCAATCTTAGCCTCACCTACCCCCTCCCCCAACAAGCCCTAGTCTCCACACTCAAGGTGGCAGTGGAGAAACACACCTTCTCCTCGCCATCATCTCACACGCTCCCACGCTGGCCACAGTGACTTGCTGGCGCTGGAGGCAGTCAAATGGAGCTGATTCGCATCATCACAGCAGCTGTGACCAGCCCGCCTCATTAACCCTTCAGGATCACCTGATTGAGACTGAGACGTGCAAGTGTTCTCTCTGCTCATTGCCACCACATGATCGTGAAAGAGATTCTAGTGCTGTCCAAAGCAATGCAGCAGCTCATTGAACACGTCTCACCAACAGAGATCAGTGGAAATTACATCCCATGGGCTCTTCTTTGAAGGTTTTCGTTCGCTTCATCTCTTCCTAACTCTTTCTCCTCCTTCCATTCTTCATGGACTCATAGAGCATACAGTAGCATTCCTTTCTTCCGGAAGGTCCTTGAGTTGCTCTGACATTCCTTCGGCGACACATTGGTCATTCTGTAGTATGTTCTTGAACCTGATGGTGAACCTGATGGTGTTGTGAATTTCTTTTTCTTCCTGTGGTTGATTTTGTTGTGTGGCTTTTCATCGTTTGCGTAATGGAGACGATCCTATCGAGAGGTGAGGATGCAGTGCAGTATGCATCTCTACTCCCAGATCAAAGATGGCCTCGCAACCAAACTGTTTACTAAATCTTGACCATAAGATGCTGCACTCCGCCATCGTCCATGCCCGCAATCATGGACATAGGACCGCATAGGAAGAACTCTGCTCTAGCAGTGATTTAGGGGAACTGAGCGAGGGGGGGGGGGGGGAGGGAAGTGTGGGGGGAGGGAATCAGGGAAATGTCAGGGCCTATAGAAGTGTATCATCAAATTATGAAAGTCAAAAGGAGCATCATCCAAATCAAAACCAACCACAGGTCACCTTCTGCTTTCACCGGTGGGATCCCATCACCCCCTGTACTCCAAGGCCCTCTAACCAAGAGGGTGCGCCCAGGGGTGGCGCGGGGGTCTTTGCCCAGCACCCAGGTGATGAGTTTGAATCACGGATTTGTACAAAAGGAAGGTATGTGATTGTTTCCAAGGTTTTCAAAGGTCAGTGGCTGGCAATCTTGGCATTGCTGTGGTGCCAGGAGAGGAAGCAGCGGTGTTTTCACGCCCTCTTGCAAGCCTTCCTGGCATCCTTGAGAGAAGGCCCAATGACAGCAGTGTCCAAACGCTTCTTGGCTCCCATGGCCTTTGTGCCGCCTCCGGAAAATGTGCCAGGATACAGTCCCCATGCCATCGCTGCGGCAGCTGATGAGGCGAGGCTGTCGGCAGTCTCTCCGAGGTCCTGCCCACATGCCAAGTGGTGCCCATTGGTAAGTTCGGAGACTCTCCCCCTTCCCTGAGGGAAAAGGTCTAGAGGCCTTGTTGTGCGGTGATCACCCGGTGGCACGCTGTCTGGAGGAGAGAGGGCCAGAGGCCAAAGCACTACGTGTGGCTCTAAGAGCTTCCAGGTGTTTTCCCAACACCACGTGGCATCCGCACTCAGCTCTTGGTGTGCCTGAACGAGTGTACGGTTTATGCACAGCAGTTGAACATGTTTGTCTGTCCCCTGACAGACCTCGATCCGGATGAGAAAGCCAAGAGCCATTGTGTGAATGGAAGCAACCCGATGACTGGGGGTGGGGGCTTGGGGAAGAGGATGACCTTGGTGGAGAAGAGAGTTGGCACTGTCAGCGACCACGCCACCCCAGTCCCTACCCCCAGCCCCTGTCAGCATCAGGCAAAGGGCGCAAGGCCAACCCTGTCCCTGGCAGGGTAGCCGGCAGGCAGGAGGGCAGCTGGGGGCCTGCCCGCTGCATGGGCTCAGTCTCGGGCTCGGGCTCGGGCTCGGGCAGCCACGCTGTTGGCAGGAGGGGAGGAGAGCCTGGCAGGCCTAGGCCCCCGCCAGCCAGGGCGATGAAGAGGCCTGTGAGACACTCCTCTTCTGCCAGCCAGCCAGTGACAGTAGCAAGCAGAAGGGCAGGAGTGAGGGTGAGGACGCATGCCAAGAGGCCGCAGGGTGCAGGGGTGCTGGGCAGCCAGAAAGGAAGTGGGCACAGAGTGAAAGGGCAGATCCTGCAGGGCTCCCGGAGAGGCAGAAGAGGAGGGCCTGAGCGCAGGGGCAGGGGCGTGTGGCAGAGCAGTGGCTCTGCAGGGCACAGGCACAGGGCCATCCTGAGGCCGCGTGTGGGGGGACTGAGAAGCTGCGTGGCTGTGGGGGGCTGTCTCTGGCCAAAAGGCACGGGTGACAAGTCTCGCAGAGGAGAGGTGGGGCATGGCCGTGGCCCAGTCTCCCTGGAGTCCGGGGAAAGAGACGGCAGACGTGGGCAAGCAAGTCCATGGTGAGGTGTGCAGGGGCCCAGCGGCTTGGTCTGGCAGGTAGGCAATGTGCGCTGGGCATCCTGGGAGGGAGGGAGCAGCCGGTGGCCTCAGGGCAGAAGGCACGGCCCCTGTGGGGGTGCCCACAGGGTAGCTGAGGGACCCTGGAGCATCCCTGACGGCTGTGGGGGCAGGGACAGGACGTGGAAGGGCGTGGCCCGAGTCTGCAGCTGCTGGCAGCATCTGCTGGGGTAAGGGCTGCAGGAATGTGGGGAGGCCCGGGGAGGGGCTGGGGGACACGACAGGGGTCTCGGCGGCGGCTGCAGGGGAAATGCAGGCAAGAGGGGAGGAGGATCCCGAAACCTCCAAGGCACTGAGCATTTCCTCACTGAGGAGGGCTGAGTCTGCCAGAATGCTGGGGAAGGAGGGCGAGGGGCAGGGGGAGATGGTGGAGAAACTGAGGGAGGGGAGGGAGGGGATGGAGGTCAGGGGAGAGGAACAAGGTGAACTTGCGGAAGCGTGGGATGTTCCCTGAGACAGGAGGGCTGCCTCAGGCGCCCGTGGGGTGTGGGTGTGCCCGGAGCACGAGGAGATGGGAGAGAGACTCGGGGCCAAGGGTGGCAAGGACGGGGCAGTGGTCAGGGGCGAAGAGCATCGTGCAGATCCTGAACGTCCAGGTGTGCCCTCTTGGAGGACGGCTGGCTGCTCCTCAGTTGCAGGGCTGCTGGGCAAGGAGCCGGGCAAGGAGAGGGAAGAGAGACTGGGCTCCTTGGGGCTGGGAGGGCCCAAAGCCCACGAGGTGGCAGGAGAGCCCCGAGTCTGGAGGTGTGCCTGGTCAGGGGGCCATGAGGGGAGTGTTGGGGAGTGGCGGTGGCCCAGGGTGCCCAGGCTGTGGGGCATAGCTGAAGGCTGGGCAAGTGTGGCGGACAGCTCTGGGCCTGTGTGGGCATGCCCGCGCGGGCCCAGAGTGAGGCTGGTCAGGTGGGGCAAGTCAGTGCCCAGGTGCCCTGGGGAGATGGGACAGCCCCCGTGGGTGGGTGGGGAGCTGCTGGGGGAGGGAAGGATGAACATGTGGTAGATGATGGAGGGCTCTGAGGACTCGGAGCTGAGCCAGGAACATGACCGCTCAGGGGAGGGCGTGCCAGGAGGGGCACATGGACATGGGCGCCTGCAGGGCCCTGGTGGGGACCCCAAGGGGTGGCCTGAAGCCCTAGGGGAGACTGCCGCCCACATGGGACTCCCTGGAGGTGAAGGGCCCTCGGGGCAGGGCTGGCTGGCACAGCAGAGAGAGCCAGAGGGCGAGGCTGGGCTGAGGCCTGGGGAGGCAGGAGCCAGGGAACCCTCCCCAGCAGAGTCACACAGGACCCCAGGCTCCAGCAAGGCAGACATGATTGGAGGACCTCCAACTCTCTCTGCCTTGGTGGCCTGTCTTCTGACTCCAGAGGTGGAGGGCTGACAGGCGTGGGGGAGGGGAAAAGGCTGGGGTCGGAGAGAGAGAAAACGAATGTGTGTGTGTGTGTGTGTGTGTGTGTGTGTGTGTGTGTGTGTTAGAGAGAGAGAGAGCACTTATGTGCTGTGTGTGTGGTAATGCGTCCCGGCTGAGCTCCTCTCCCAAACACGAGAATATGCCGTCACACAGAAACAGGGAGTTACTCGCCCAAGTGCTCTGTGGCTCTGGCTTCTTGTCACTGACTCTGAGTCGCGTGACGCTCTGGGCAGCAGAGGTGGCACAGGCACCTGCTCCTGCTCTCCTCCCAGAGGATCTGATCTGGGGCCCTGGAAGCGGCCTTAAGTAGCTGAGCTGGGCGCGCCTCCGCCAACCAGGCCTCTCCACTGGCCCCGACTCCCGCCCACCCCACGCAGCCACTCTGCTCATTGGTTTCTCTCTCTCTTCCCATGGCTTCATTTCCTCTGCGCTCTCTGGCGCCCCCCTCCCCCAGGATGCAGCTGCACACTTCCTGCCACTCCCTGCTTCTCTTCCAGCCCTTTCAGCCCTCCCCCAATCTTAGCCTCACCTACCCCCTCCCCCAACAAGCCCTAGTCTCCACACTCAAGGTGGCAGTGGAGAAACACACCTTCTCCTCGCCATCATCTCACACGCTCCCACGCTGGCCACAGTGACTTGCTGGCGCTGGAGGCAGTCAAATGGAGCTGATTCGCATCATCACAGCAGCTGTGACCAGCCCGCCTCATTAACCCTTCAGGATCACCTGATTGAGACTGAGACGTGCAAGTGTTCTCTCTGCTCATTGCCACCACATGATCGTGAAAGAGATTCTAGTGCTGTCCAAAGCAATGCAGCAGCTCATTGAACACGTCTCACCAACAGAGATCAGTGGAAATTACATCCCATGGGCTCTTCTTTGAAGGTTTTCGTTCGCTTCATCTCTTCCTAACTCTTTCTCCTCCTTCCATTCTTCATGGACTCATAGAGCATACAGTAGCATTCCTTTCTTCCGGAAGGTCCTTGAGTTGCTCTGACATTCCTTCGGCGACACATTGGTCATTCTGTAGTATGTTCTTGAACCTGATGGTGAACCTGATGGTGTTGTGAATTTCTTTTTCTTCCTGTGGTTGATTTTGTTGTGTGGCTTTTCATCGTTTGCGTAATGGAGACGATCCTATCGAGAGGTGAGGATGCAGTGCAGTATGCATCTCTACTCCCAGATCAAAGATGGCCTCGCAACCAAACTGTTTACTAAATCTTGACCATAAGATGCTGCACTCCGCCATCGTCCATGCCCGCAATCATGGACATAGGACCGCATAGGAAGAACTCTGCTCTAGCAGTGATTTAGGGGAACTGAGCGAGGGGGGGGGGGGAGGGAAGTGTGGGGGGAGGGAATCAGGGAAATGTCAGGGCCTATAGAAGTGTATCATCAAATTATGAAAGTCAAAAGGAGCATCATCCAAATCAAAACCAACCACAGGTCACCTTCTGCTTTCACCGGTGGGATCCCATCACCCCCTGTACTCCAAGGCCCTCTAACCAAGAGGGTGCGCCCAGGGGTGGCGCGGGGGTCTTTGCCCAGCACCCAGGTGATGAGTTTGAATCACGGATTTGTACAAAAGGAAGGTATGTGATTGTTTCCAAGGTTTTCAAAGGTCAGTGCCTGGCAATCTTGGCATTGCTGTGGTGCCAGGAGAGGAAGCAGCGGTGTTTTCACGCCCTCTTGCAAGCCTTCCTGGCATCCTTGAGAGAAGGCCCAATGACAGCAGTGTCCAAACGCTTCTTGGCTCCCATGGCCTTTGTGCCGCCTCCGGAAAATGTGCCAGGATACAGTCCCCATGCCATCGCTGCGGCAGCTGATGAGGCGAGGCTGTCGGCAGTCTCTCCGAGGTCCTGCCCACATGCCAAGTGGTGCCCATTGGTAAGTTCGGAGACTCTCCCCCTTCCCTGAGGGAAAAGGTCTAGAGGCCTTGTTGTGCGGTGATCACCCGGTGGCACGCTGTCTGGAGGAGAGAGGGCCAGAGGCCAAAGCACTACGTGTGGCTCTAAGAGCTTCCAGGTGTTTTCCCAACACCACGTGGCATCCGCACTCAGCTCTTGGTGTGCCTGAACGAGTGTACGGTTTATGC
>NW_026700101.1:0-35579 GCF_030435755.1 Ochotona princeps
TTAATCATAGAGTGTGAAAACTGAGTTTCCTTGAGAGCTGCTTGGAAGCCTGATGGTGTGTGAAGTTAGTGAGCCAAATGGAGTTGTTCTCCCACAAGAACCACTTGGCTGATCCTTCTTCAATATGCCCTTCACCAACATGCAGTGTTTCCTTGATTGAATTAGCTCTCACACCAATATTTGCGTCTAGAGCCTTTGCATTGAGGGCTATCTGAAAACGGCTGTGGCGCTGAAGTTGCCTGTGAATGTGGAGTTGGTGGCATGTGAAACCCGCACGTGGAGCATTAGTTTGTGTGGGATGCTCTACCAGATTCATTCCTAGATAATGCACTCAAAGGGCACTAAGCATAGAGTGTGAAAACTGAGTTTCCTTGAGAGCTGCTTGGAAGCCTGATGTTGTGTGAAGTTAGTGAGCCAAATGGAGTTGTTCTCCCACAAGAACCACTCGGCTGATCCTTCTTCAATATGCCCTTCACCAACATGCAGTGTTTCCTTGATTGAATTAGCTCTCACACCAATATTTGCGTCTAGAGCCTTTGCATTGAGGGCTATCTGAAAACGGCTGTGGCGCTGAAGTTGCCTGTGAATGTGGAGTTGGTGGCATGTGAAACCCGCATGTGGAGCATTCGTTTGTGTGGGATGCTCTACCAGGTTCATTCCTAGATAATGCACTCAAAGGGCACTAAGCATAGAGTGTGAAAACTGAGTTTCCTTGAGAGCTGCTTGGAAGCCTGATGGTGTGTGAAGTGAGTGAGTCAAATGGAGTTGTTCTCCCTCAAGAACCACTCGGCTGATCCTTCTTCAATATGCCCTTCACCAACATGCAGTGTTTCCTTGATTGAATTAGCTCTCACACCAATATTTGCGTCTAGAGCCTTTGCATTGAGGGCTATCTGAAAACGGCTGTGGCGCTGAAGTTGCCTGTGAATGTGGAGTTGGTGGCATGTGAAACCCGCATGTGGAGCATTCGTTTGTGTGGGATGCTCTACCAGGTTCATTCCTAGATAATGCACTCAAAGGGCACTAATCATAGAGTGTGAAAACTGAGTTTCCTTGAGAGCTGCTTGGAAGCCTGATGGTGTGTGAAGTTAGTGAGCCAAATGGAGTTGTTCTCCCACAAGAACCACTTGGCTGATCCTTCTTCAATATGCCCTTCACCAACATGCAGTGTTTCCTTGATTGAATTAGCTCTCACACCAATATTTGCGTCTAGAGCCTTTGCATTGAGGGCTATCTGAAAACGGCTGTGGCGCTGAAGTTGCCTGTGAATGTGGAGTTGGTGGCATGTGAAACCCGCACGTGGAGCATTAGCTTGTGTGGGATGCTCTACCAGATTCATTCCTAGATAATGCACTCAAAGGGCACTAAGCATAGAGTGTGAAAACTGAGTTTCCTTGAGAGCTGCTTGGAAGCCTGATGGTGTGTGAAGTGAGTGAGCCAAATGGAGTTGTTCTCCCACAAGAACCACGTGGCTGATCCTTCTTCAATATGCCCTTCACCAACATGCAGTGTTTCCTTGATTGAATTAGCTCTCACACCAATATTTGCGTCTAGAGCCTTTGCATTGAGGGCTATCTGAAAACGGCTGTGGCGCTGAAGTTGCCTGTGAATGTGGAGTTGGTGGCATGTGAAACCCGCATGTGGAGCATTCGTTTGTGTGGGATGCTCACCAAGTTCCATTTCAGTCCTAGGCACTCAAAGAGCACTAAGCATAGAGTGTGAAAACTGAGTTTCCTTGAGAGCTGCTTGGAAGCCTGATGGTGTGTGAAGTTAGTGAGCCAAATGGAGTTGTTCTCCCACAAGAACCACTCGGCTGATCCTTCTTCAATATGCCCTTCACCAACATGCAGTGTTTCCTTGATTGAATTAGCTCTCACACCAATATTTGCGTCTAGAGCCTTTGCATTGAGGGCTATCTGAAAACGGCTGTGGCGCTGAAGTTGCCTGTGAATGTGGAGTTGGTGGCATGTGAAACCCGCATGTGGAGCATTCATTTGTGTGGGATGCTCTGCAAGCTTCATTTCAGTCCTAGGCACTCAAAAGGCACTAAGCATAGAGTGTGAAAACTGAGTTTCCTTGAGAGCTGCTTGGAAGCCTGAGGTTGTGTGAAGTTAGTGAGCCAAATGGAGTTGTTCTCCCACAAGAACCACTCGGCTGATCCTTCTTCAATATGCCCTTCACCAACATGCAGTGTTTCCTTGATTGAATTAGCTCTCACACCAATATTTGCGTCTCGAGCCTTTGCATTGAGTGTATCTGAAAACGGCTGTGGCGCTGAAGTTGCCTGTGAATGTGGAGTTGGTGGCATGTGAAACCCGCATGTGGAGCATTCGTTTGTGTGGGATGCTCTACCAGGTTCATTCCTAGATAATGCACTCAAAGGGCACTAAGCATAGAGTGTGAAAACTGAGTTTCCTTGAGAGCTGCTTGGAAGCCTGATGGTGTGTGAAGTGAGTGAGTCAAATGGAGTTGTTCTCCCTCAAGAACCACTCGGCTGATCCTTCTTCAATATGCCCTTCACCAACATGCAGTGTTTCCTTGATTGAATTAGCTCTCACACCAATATTTGCGTCTAGAGCCTTTGCATTGAGGGCTATCTGAAAACGGCTGTGGCGCTGAAGTTGCCTGTGAATGTGGAGTTGGTGGCATGTGAAACCCGCATGTGGAGCATTCGTTTGTGTGGGATGCTCTACCAGGTTCATTCCTAGATAATGCACTCAAAGGGCACTAATCATAGAGTGTGAAAACTGAGTTTCCTTGAGAGCTGCTTGGAAGCCTGATGGTGTGTGAAGTTAGTGAGCCAAATGGAGTTGTTCTCCCACAAGAACCACTTGGCTGATCCTTCTTCAATATGCCCTTCACCAACATGCAGTGTTTCCTTGATTGAATTAGCTCTCACACCAATATTTGCGTCTAGAGCCTTTGCATTGAGGGCTATCTGAAAACGGCTGTGGCGCTGAAGTTGCCTGTGAATGTGGAGTTGGTGGCATGTGAAACCCGCACGTGGAGCATTCACTTGTGTGGGATGCTCTACCAGATTCATTCCTAGATAATGCACTCAAAGGGCACTAAGCATAGAGTGTGAAAACTGAGTTTCCTTGAGAGCTGCTTGGAAGCCTGATGGTGTGTGAAGTGAGTGAGCCAAATGGAGTTGTTCTCCCACAAGAACCACGTGGCTGATCCTTCTTCAATATGCCCTTCACCAACATGCAGTGTTTCCTTGATTGAATTAGCTCTCACACCAATATTTGCGTCTAGAGCCTTTGCATTGAGGGCTATCTGAAAACGGCTGTGGCGCTGAAGTTGCCTGTGAATGTGGAGTTGGTGGCATGTGAAACCCGCATGTGGAGCATTCGTTTGTGTGGGATGCTCACCAAGCTCCATTTCAGTCCTAGGCACTCAAAGAGCACTAAGCATAGAGTGTGAAAACTGAGTTTCCTTGAGAGCTGCTTGGAAGCCTGATGGTGTGTGAAGTTAGTGAGCCAAATGGAGTTGTTCTCCCACAAGAACCACTCGGCTGATCCTTCTTCAATATGCCCTTCACCAACATGCAGTGTTTCCTTGATTGAATTAGCTCTCACACCAATATTTGCGTCTAGAGCCTTTGCATTGAGGGCTATCTGAAAACGGCTGTGGCGCTGAAGTTGCCTGTGAATGTGGAGTTGGTGGCATGTGAAACCCGCATGTGGAGCATTCATTTGTGTGGGATGCTCTGCAAGCTTCATTTCAGTCCTAGGCACTCAAAAGGCACTAAGCATAGAGTGTGAAAACTGAGTTTCCTTGAGAGCTGCTTGGAATCCTGAGGTTGTGTGAAGTTAGTGAGCCAAATGGAGTTGTTCTCCCACAAGAACCACTCGGCTGATCCTTCTTCAATATGCCCTTCACCAACATGCAGTGTTTCCTTGATTGAATTAGCTCTCACACCAATATTTGCGTCTCGAGCCTTTGCATTGAGTGTATCTGAAAACGGCTGTGGCGCTGAAGTTGCCTGTGAATGTGGAGTTGGTGGCATGTGAAACCCGCATGTGGAGCATTCGTTTGTGTGGGATGCTCTACCAGGTTCAATCCTAGATAATGCACTCAAAGGGCACTAAGCATAGAGTGTGAAAACTGAGTTTCCTTGAGAGCTGCTTGGAAGCCTGATGGTGTGTGAAGTGAGTGAGCCAAATGGAGTTGTTCTCCCACAAGAACCACTCGGCTGATCCTTCTTCAATATGCCCTTCACCAACATGCAGTGTTTCCTTGATTGAATTAGCTCTCACACCAATATTTGCGTCTAGAGCCTTTGCATTGAGGGCTATCTGAAAACGGCTGTGGCACTGAAGTTGCCTGTGAATGTGGAGTTGGTGGCATGTGAAACCCGCATGTGGAGCATTCGTTTGTGTGGGATGCTCTACCAGGTTCATTCCTAGATAATGCACTCAAAGGGCACTAAGCTTAGAGTGTGAAAACTGAGTTTCCTTGAGAGCTGCTTGGAAGCCTGATGGTGTGTGAAGTTAGTGAGCCAAATGGAGTTGTTCTCCCACAAGAACCACTCGGCTGATCCTTCTTCAATATGCCCTTCACCAACATGCAGTGTTTCCTTGATTGAATTAGCTCTCACACCAATATTTGCGTCTCGAGCCTTTGCATTGAGGGCTATCTGAAAACGGCTGTGGCGCTGAAGTTGCCTGTGAATGTGGAGTTGGTGGCATGTGAAACCCGCATGTGGAGCATTCGTTTGTGTGGGATGCTCACCAAGCTCCATTTCAGTCCTAGGCACTCAAAGAGCACTAAGCATAGAGTGTGAAAACTGAGTTTCCTTGAGAGCTGCTTGGAAGCCTGATGGTGTGTGAAGTTAGTGAGCCAAATGGAGTTGTTCTCCCACAAGAACCACTCGGCTGATCCTTCTTCAATATGCCCTTCACCAACATGCAGTGTTTCCTTGATTGAATTAGCTCTCACACCAATATTTGCGTCTAGAGCCTTTGCATTGAGGGCTATCTGAAAACGGCTGTGGCGCTGAAGTTGCCTGTGAATGTGGAGTTGGTGGCATGTGAAACCCGCATGTGGAGCATTCATTTGTGTGGGATGCTCTGCAAGCTTCATTTCAGTCCTAGGCACTCAAAGGGCACTAAGCATAGAGTGTGAAAACTGAGTTTCCTTGAGAGCTGCTTGGAAGCCTGAGGTTGTGTGAAGTTAGTGAGCCAAATGGAGTTGTTCTCCCACAAGAACCACTCGGCTGATCCTTCTTCAATATGCCCTTCACCAACATGCAGTGTTTCCTTGATTGAATTAGCTCTCACACCAATATTTGCGTCTAGAGCCTTTGCATTGAGGGCTATCTGAAAACGGCTGTGGCGCTGAAGTTGCCTGTGAATGTGGAGTTGGTGGCATGTGAAACCCGCATGTGGAGCATTCGTTTGTGTGGGATGCTCTACCAGGTTCATTCCTAGATAATGCACTCAAAGGGCACTAAGCATAGAGTGTGAAAACTGAGTTTCCTTGAGAGCTGCTTGGAAGCCTGATGGTGTGTGAAGTGAGTGAGTCAAATGGAGTTGTTCTCCCTCAAGAACCACTCGGCTGATCCTTCTTCAATATGCCCTTCACCAACATGCAGTGTTTCCTTGATTGAATTAGCTCTCACACCAATATTTGCGTCTAGAGCCTTTGCATTGAGGGCTATCTGAAAACGGCTGTGGCGCTGAAGTTGCCTGTGAATGTGGAGTTGGTGGCATGTGAAACCCGCATGTGGAGCATTCGTTTGTGTGGGATGCTCTACCAGGTTCATTCCTAGATAATGCACTCAAAGGGCACTAATCATAGAGTGTGAAAACTGAGTTTCCTTGAGAGCTGCTTGGAAGCCTGATGGTGTGTGAAGTTAGTGAGCCAAATGGAGTTGTTCTCCCACAAGAACCACTTGGCTGATCCTTCTTCAATATGCCCTTCACCAACATGCAGTGTTTCCTTGATTGAATTAGCTCTCACACCAATATTTGCGTCTAGAGCCTTTGCATTGAGGGCTATCTGAAAACGGCTGTGGCGCTGAAGTTGCCTGTGAATGTGGAGTTGGTGGCATGTGAAACCCGCACGTGGAGCATTAGCTTGTGTGGGATGCTCTACCAGATTCATTCCTAGATAATGCACTCAAAGGGCACTAAGCATAGAGTGTGAAAACTGAGTTTCCTTGAGAGCTGCTTGGAAGCCTGATGGTGTGTGAAGTGAGTGAGCCAAATGGAGTTGTTCTCCCACAAGAACCACTCGGCTGATCCTTCTTCAATATGCCCTTCACCAACATGCAGTGTTTCCTTGATTGAATTAGCTCTCACACCAATATTTGCGTCTAGAGCCTTTGCATTGAGGGCTATCTGAAAACGGCTGTGGCGCTGAAGTTGCCTGTGAATGTGGAGTTGGTGGCATGTGAAACCCGCATGTGGAGCATTCGTTTGTGTGGATGCCCACCAAGCTCCATTTCAGTCCTAGGCACTCAAAGAGCACTAAGCATAGAGTGTGAAAACTGAGTTTCCTTGAGAGCTGCTTGGAAGCCTGATGGTGTGTGAAGTTAGTGAGCCAAATGGAGTTGTTCTCCCACAAGAACCACTCGGCTGATCCTTCTTCAATATGCCCTTCACCAACATGCAGTGTTTCCTTGATTGAATTAGCTCTCACACCAATATTTGCGTCTAGAGCCTTTGCATTGAGGGCTATCTGAAAACGGCTGTGGCGCTGAAGTTGCCTGTGAATGTGGAGTTGGTGGCATGTGAAACCCGCATGTGGAGCATTCATTTGTGTGGGATGCTCTGCAAGCTTCATTTCAGTCCTAGGCACTCAAAAGGCACTAAGCATAGAGTGTGAAAACTGAGTTTCCTTGAGAGCTGCTTGGAAGCCTGAGGTTGTGTGAAGTTAGTGAGCCAAATGGAGTTGTTCTCCCACAAGAACCACTTGGCTGATCCTTCTTCAATATGCCCTTCACCAACATGCAGTGTTTCCTTGATTGAATTAGCTCTCACACCAATATTTGCGTCTCGAGCCTTTGCATTGAGTGTATCTGAAAACGGCTGTGGCGCTGAAGTTGCCTGTGAATGTGGAGTTGGTGGCATGTGAAACCCGCATGTGGAGCATTCGTTTGTGTGGGATGCTCTACCAGGTTCATTCCTAGATAATGCACTCAAAGGGCACTAAGCATAGAGTGTGAAAACTGAGTTTCCTTGAGAGCTGCTTGGAAGCCTGATGGTGTGTGAAGTGAGTGAGCCAAATGGAGTTGTTCTCCCACAAGAACCACTCGGCTGATCCTTCTTCAATATGCCCTTCACCAACATGCAGTGTTTCCTTGATTGAATTAGCTCTTCACACCAATATTTGCGTCTAGAGCCTTTGCATTGAGGGCTATCTGAAAACGGCTGTGGCGCTGAAGTTGCCTGTGAATGTGGAGTTGGTGGCATGTGAAACCCGCATGTGGAGCATTCGTTTGTGTGGGATGCTCTACCAGGTTCATTCCTAGATAATGCACTCAAAGGGCACTAAGCATAGAGTGTGAAAACTGAGTTTCCTTGAGAGCTGCTTGGAAGCCTGATGGTGTGTGAAGTTAGTGAGCCAAATGGAGTTGTTCTCCCACAAGAACCACTCGGCTGATCCTTCTTCAATATGCCCTTCACCAACATGCAGTGTTTCCTTGATTGAATTAGCTCTCACACCAATATTTGCGTCTAGAGCCTTTGCATTGAGGGCTATCTGAAAACGGCTGTGGCGCTGAAGTTGCCTGTGAATGTGGAGTTGGTGGCATGTGAAACCCGCATGTGGAGCATTCGTTTGTGTGGGATGCTCACCAAGCTCCATTTCAGTCCTAGGCACTCAAAGAGCACTAAGCATAGAGTGTGAAAACTGAGTTTCCTTGAGAGCTGCTTGGAAGCCTGAGGTTGTGTGAAGTTAGTGAGCCAAATGGAGTTGTTCTCCCACAAGAACCACTCGGCTGATCCTTCTTCAATATGCCCTTCACCAACATGCAGTGTTTCCTTGATTGAATTAGCTCTCACACCAATATTTGCGTCTAGAGCCTTTGCATTGAGGGCTATCTGAAAACGGCTGTGGCGCTGAAGTTGCCTGTGAATGTGGAGTTGGTGGCATGTGAAAGCCGCATGTGGAGCATTCATTTGTGTGGGATGCTCTGCAAGCTTCATTTCAGTCCTAGGCACTCAAAGGGCACTAAGCATAGAGTGTGAAAACTGAGTTTCCTTGAGAGCTGCTTGGAAGCCTGATGGTGTGTGAAGTTAGTGAGCCAAATGGAGTTGTTCTCCCACAAGAACCACTTGGCTGATCCTTCTTCAATATGCCCTTCACCAACATGCAGTGTTTCCTTGATTGAATTAGCTCTCACACCAATATTTGCGTCTAGAGCCTTTGCATTGAGGGCTATCTGAAAACGGCTGTGGCGCTGAAGTTGCCTGTGAATGTGGAGTTGGTGGCATGTGAAACCCGCATGTGGAGCATTCGTTTGTGTGGGATGCTCTACCAGGTTCATTCCTAGATAATGCACTCAAAGGGCACTAAGCATAGAGTGTGAAAACTGAGTTTCCTTGAGAGCTGCTTGGAAGCCTGATGGTGTGTGATGTGAGTGAGCCAAATGGAGTTGTTCTCCCACAAGAACCACTCGGGTGATCCTTCTTCAATATGCCCTTCACCAACATGCAGTGTTTCCTTGATTGAATTAGCTCTCACACCAATATTTGCGTCTAGAGCCTTTGCATTGAGGGCTATCTGAAAACGGCTGTGGCGCTGAAGTTGCCTGTGAATGTGGAGTTGGTGGCATGTGAAACCCGCATGTGGAGCATTCGTTTGTGTGGGATGCTGACCAAGCATCATTTCAGTCCTAGGCACACAAAGAGCACTAAGCATAGAGTGTGAAAACTGAGTTTCCTTGAGAGCTGCTTGGAAGCCTGATGGTGTGTGAAGTTAGTGAGCCAAATGGAGTTGTTCTCCCACAAGAACCACTCGGCTGATCCTTCTTCAATATGCCCTTCACCAACATGCAGTGTTTCCTTGATTGAATTAGCTCTCACACCAATATTTGCGTCTAGAGCCTTTGCATTGAGGGCTATCTGAAAACGGCTGTGGCGCTGAAGTTGCCTGTGAATGTGGAGTTGGTGGCATGTGCAACCCGCTTGTGGAGCATTCATTTGTTTGGGATGCTGACCAAGCTTCATTTCAGTCCTAGGCACACAAAGGGCACTAAGCATAGAGTGTGAAAACTGAGTTTCCTTGAGAGCTGCTTGGAAGCCTGATGGTGTGTGACGTGAGTGAGCCAAATGGAGTTGTTCTCCCACAAGAACCACTCGGCTGATCCTTCTTCAATATGCCCTTCACCAACATGCAGTGTTTCCTTGATTGAATTAGCTCTCACACCAATATTTGCGTCTAGAGCCTTTGCATTGAGGGCTATCTGAAAACGGCTGTGGCGCTGAAGTTGCCTGTGAATGTGGAGTTGGTGGCATGTGAAACCCGCATGTGGAGCATTCATTTGTTTGGGATGCTGACCAAGCTTCATTTCAGTCCTAGGCACACAAAGGGCACTAAGCATAGAGTGTGAAAACTGAGTTTCCTTGAGAGCTGCTTGGAAGCCTGATGGTGTGTGACGTGAGTGAGCCAAATGGAGTTGTTCTCCCACAAGAACCACTCGGCTGATCCTTCTTCAATATGCCCTTCACCAAAATGCAGTGTTTCCTTGATTGAATTAGCTCTCACACCAATATTTGCGTCTAGAGCCTTTGCATTGAGGGCTATCTGAAAACGGCTGTGGCGCTGAAGTTGCCTGTGAATGTGGAGTTGGTGGCATGTGAAACCCGCATGTGGAGCATTCGTTTGTGTGGGATGCTCTACCAGGTTCATTCCTAGATAATGCACTCAAAGGGCACTAAGCTTAGAGTGTGAAAACTGAGTTTCCTTGAGAGCTGCTTGGAAGCCTGATGGTATGTGAAGTTAGTGATCCAAATGGAGTTGTTCTCCCACAAGAACCACTCGGCTGATCCTTCTTCAATATGCCCTTCACCAACATGCAGTGTTTCCTTGATTGAATTAGCTCTCACACCAATATTTGCGTCTAGAGCCTTTGCATTGAGGGCTATCTGAAAACGGCTGTGGCGCTGAAGTTGCCTGTGAATGTGGAGTTGGTGGCATGTGAAACCCGCATGTGGAGCATTCGTTTGTGTGGGATGCTGACCACCCTTCTTTTCAGTCCTAGGCACACAAAGAGCACTAAACATAGAGTGTGAAAACTGAGTTTCCTTGAGAGCTGCTTGGAAGCCTGATGGTGTGTGAAGTTAGTGAGCCAAATGGAGTTGTTCTCCCACAAGAACCACTCGGCTGATCCTTCTTCAATATGCCCTTCACCAACATGCAGTGTTTCCTTGATTGAATTAGCTCTCACACCAATATTTGCGTCTAGAGCCTTTGCATTGAGGGCTATCTGAAAACGGCTGTGGCGCTGAAGTTGCCTGTGAATGTGGAGTTGGTGGCATGTGAAACCCGCATGTGGAGCATTCATTTGTGTGGGATGCTCTGCAAGCTTCATTTCAGTCCTAGGCACTCAAAGGGCACTAAGCATAGAGTGTGAAAACTGAGTTTCCTTGAGAGCTGTTTGGAAGCCTGATGGTGTGTGAAGTTAGTGAGCCCAATGGAGTTGTTCTCCCACAAGAACCACTCGGCTGATCCTTCTTCAATATGCCCTTCACCAACATGCAGTGTTTCCTTGATTGAATTAGCTCTCACACCAATATTTGCGTCTAGAGCCTTTGCATTGAGGGCTATCTGAAAACGGCTGTGGCGCTGAAGTTGCCTGTGAATGTGGAGTTGGTGGCATGTGAAACCCGCATGTGGAGCATTCGTTTGTGTGGGATGCTCTACCAGGTTCATTCCTAGATAATGCACTCAAAGGGCACTAAGCATAGAGTGTGAAAACTGAGTTTCCTTGAGAGCTGCTTGGAAGCCTGATGGTGTGTGAAGTGAGTGAGCCAAATGGAGTTGTTCTCCCACAAGAACCACTCGGCTGATCCTTCTTCAATATGCCCTTCACCAACATGCATTGTTTCCTTGATTGAATTAGCTCTCACACCAATATTTGCGTCTAGAGCCTTTGCATTGAGGGCTATCTGAAAACGGCTGTGGCGCTGAAGTTGCCTGTGAATGTGGAGTTGGTGGCATGTGAAACCCGCATGTGGAGCATTCGTTTGTGTGGGATGCTCTACCAGGTTCATTCCTAGATAATGCACTCAAAGGGCACTAAGCTTAGAGTGTGAAAACTGAGTTTCCTTGAGAGCTGCTTGGAAGCCTGATGGTGTGTGAAGTTAGTGAGCCAAATGGAGTTGTTCTCCCACAAGAACCACTCGGCTGATCCTTCTTCAATATGCCCTTCACCAACATGCAGTGTTTCCTTGATTGAATTAGCTCTCACACCAATATTTGCGTCTAGAGCCTTTGCATTGAGGGCTATCTGAAAACGGCTGTGGCGCTGAAGTTGCCTGTGAATGTGGAGTTGGTGGCATGTGAAACCCGCACGTGGAGCATTCGCTTGTGTGGGATGCTCTACCAGGTTCATTCCTAGATAATGCACTCAAAGCGCACTAAGCATAGAGTGTGAAAACTGAGTTTCCTTGAGAGCTGCTTGGAAGCCTGATGGTGTGTGAAGTTAGTGAGCCAAATGGAGTTGTTCTCCCACAAGAACCACTCGGCTGATCCTTCTTCAATATGCCCTTCACCAACATGCAGTGTTTTCTTGATTGAATTAGCTCTCACACCAATATTTGCGTCTAGAGCCTTTGCATTGAGGGCTATCTGAAAACGGCTGTGGCGCTGAAGTTGCCTGTGAATGTGGAGTTGGTGGCATGTGAAACCCGCATGTGGAGCATTCGTTTGTGTGGGATGCTCTACCAGGTTCATTTCAGTCCTAGCCATACAAAGGGCACTAAGCATAGAGTGTGAAAACTGAGTTTCCTTGAGAGCTGCTTGGAAGCCTGATGGTGTGTGAAGTTATTGAGCCAAATGGAGTTGTTCTCCACAAGAACCACTCGGCTGATCCTTCTTCAATATGCCCTTCACCAACATGCAGTGTTTCCTTGATTGAATTAGCTCTCACACCAATATTTGCGTCTAGAGCCTTTACATTGAGGGCTATCTGAAAACGGCTGTGGCGCTGAAGTTGCCTGTGAATGTGGAGTTGGTGGCATGTGAAATCCGCATGTGGAGCATTCATTTGTGTGGGATGCTGACCAAGCATCATTTCCGTCCTAGGCACACAAAGAGCACTTAGCATACAGTGTGAAAACTGAGTTTCCTTGAGAGCTGCTTGGAAGCCTGATGGTGTGTGAAGTTAGTGAGCCAAATGGAGTTGTTCTCCCACAAGAACCACTCGGCTGATCCTTCTTCAATATGCCCTTCACCAACATGCAGTGTTTCCTTGATTGAATTAGCTCTCACACCAATATTTGCGTCTAGAGCCTTTGCATTGAGGGCTATCTGAAAACGGCTGTGGCGCTGAAGTTTCCTGTGAATGTGGAGTTGGTGGCATGTGAAACCCGCATGTGGAGCATTCGTTTGTGTGGATGCTCTACCAGGTTCATTTCAGTCCTAGCCAAAGAAAGGGCACTAAGCATAGAGTGTGAAAACTGAGTTTCCTTGAGAGCTGCTTGGAAGCCTGATGGTGTGTGAAGTTCGTGAGCCAAATGGAGTTGTTCTCCCACAAGAACCACTCGGCTGATCCTTCTTCAATATGCCCTTCACCAACATGCAGTGTTTCCTTGATTGAATTAGCTCTCACACCAATATTTGCGTCTAGAGCCTTTGCATTGAGGGCTATCTGAAAATGGCTGTGGCGCTGAAGTTGCCTGTGAATGTGGAGTTGGTGGCATGTGAAACCCGCAATGTGGAGCATTCGTTTGTGTGGGATGCTGACCAAGCTTCATTTCAGTCCTAGGCACACAAAGAGCACTAAGCATAGAGTGTGAAAACTGAGTTTCCTTGAGAGCTGCTTGGAAGCCTGATGTTGTGTGAAGTTAGTGAGCCAAATGGAGTTGGTCTCCCCCAAGAACCACTCGGCTGATCCTTCTTCAATATGCCCTACACCAACATGCAGTGTTTCCTTAATTGAATTAGCCCTCACACCAATATTTGCGTCTAGAGCCTTTGCATTGAGGGCTATCTGAAAACGGCTGTGGCGCTGAAGTTGCCTGTGAATGTGGAGTTGGTGGCATGTGAAACCCGCATGTGGAGCATTCGTTTGTGTGGATGCTCTACCAGGTTCATTCCTAGATAATGCACTCAAAGGGCACTAAGCATAGAGTGTGAAAACTGAGTTTCCTTGAGAGCTGCTTGGAAGCCTGATGGTGTGTGAAGTGAGTGAGCCAAATGGAGTTGTTCTCCCACAAGAACCACTCGGCTGATCCTTCTTCAATATGCCCTTCACCAACATGCAGTGTTTCCTTGATTGAATTAGCTCTCACACCAATATTTGCGTCTAGAGCCTTTGCATTGAGGGCTATCTGAAAACGGCTGTGGCGCTGAAGTTGCCTGTGAATGTGGAGTTGGTGGCATGTGAAACCCGCATGTGGAGCATTCATTTGTGTGGCGTGCTCTACCAGGTTCATTCCTGGATAATGCACTCAAAGGGCACTAAGCATAGAGTGTGAAAACTGAGTTTCCTTGAGAGCTGCTTGGAAGCCTGATGGTGTGTGAAGTTAGTGAGCCAAATTGAGTTGTTCTCCCACAAGAACCACTCGGCTGATCCTTCTTCAATATGCCCTTCACCAACATGCAGTGTTTCCTTGATTGAATTAGCTCTCACACCAATATTTGCGTCTAGAGCCTTTGCATTGAGGGCTATCTGAAAACGGCTGTGGCGCTGAAGTTGCCTGTGAATGTGGAGTTGGTGGCATGTGAAACCCGCTTGTGGAGCATTCATTTGTTTGGGATGCTGACCAAGCTTCATTTCAGTCCTAGGCACACAAAGGGCACTAAGCATAGAGTGTGAAAACTGAGTTTCCTTGAGAGCTGCTTGGAAGCCTGATGGTGTGTGACGTGAGTGAGCCAAATGGAGTTGTTCTCCCACAAGAACCACTCGGCTGATCCTTCTTCAATATGCCCTTCACCAACATGCAGTGTTTCCTTAATTGAATTAGCTCTCACACCAATATTTGCGTCTAGAGCCTTTGCATTGAGGGCTATCTGAAGACGGCTGTGGCGCTGAAGTTGCCTGTGAATGTGGAGTTGGTGGCATGTGAAACCCGCATGTGGAGCATTCGTTTGTGTGGGATGCTCTACCAGGTTCATTCCTAGATAATGCACTCAAAGGGCACTAAGCTTAGAGTGTGAAAACTGAGTTTCCTTGAGAGCTGCTTGGAAGCCTGATGGTGTGTGAAGTTAGTGAGCCAAATGGAGTTGTTCTCCCACAAGAACCACTCGGCTGATCCTTCTTCAATATGCCCTTCACCAACATGCAGTGTTTCCTTGATTGAATTAGCTCTCACACCAATATTTGCGTCTAGAGCCTTTGCATTGAGGGCTATCTGAAAACGGCTGTGGCGCTGAAGTTGCCTGTGAATGTGGAGTTGGTGGCATGTGAAACCCGCATGTGGAGCATTCGTTTGTGTGGGATGCTCTGCAAGCTTCATTTCAGTCCGAGGCACTCAAAGGGCACTAAGCATAGAGTGTGAAAACTGAGTTTCCTTGAGAGCTGCTTGGAAGCCTGATGTTGTGTGAAGTTAGTGAGCCAAATGGAGTTGTTCTCCCACAAGAACCACTCGGCTGATCCTTCTTCAATATGCCCTTCACCAACATGCAGTGTTTCCTTGATTGAATTAGCTCTCACACCAATATTTGCGTCTAGAGCCTTTGCATTGAGGGCTATCTGAAAACGGCTGTGGCGCTGAAGTTGCCTGTGAATGTGGAGTTGGTGGCATGTGAAACCCGCATGTGGAGCATTCGTTTGTGTGGGATGCTGACCACCCTTCTTTTCAGTCCTAGGCACACAAAGAGCACTAAACATAGAGTGTGAAAACTGAGTTTCCTTGAGAGCTGCTTGGAAGCCTGATGGTGTGTGAAGTTAGTGAGCCAAATGGAGTTGTTCTCCCACAAGAACCACTCGGCTGATCCTTCTTCAATATGCCCTTCACCAACATGCAGTGTTTCCTTGATTGAATTAGCTCTCACACCAATATTTGCGTCTAGAGCCTTTGCATTGAGGGCTATCTGAAAACGGCTGTGGCGCTGAAGTTGCCTGTGAATGTGGAGTTGGTGGCATGTGAAACCCGCATGTGGAGCATTCATTTGTGTGGGATGCTCTGCAAGCTTCATTTCAGTCCTAGGCACTCAAAGGGCACTAAGCATAGAGTGTGAAAACTGAGTTTCCTTGAGAGCTGTTTGGAAGCCTGATGGTGTGTGAAGTTAGTGAGCCCAATGGAGTTGTTCTCCCACAAGAACCACTCGGCTGATCTTCTTCAATATGCCTTCACCAACATGCAGTGTTTCCTTGATTGAATTAGCTCTCACACCAATATTTGCGTCTAGAGCCTTTGCATTGAGGGCTATCTGAAAACGGCTGTGGCGCTGAAGTTGCCTGTGAATGTGGAGTTGGTGGCATGTGAAACCCGCATGTGGAGCATTCGTTTGTGTGGGATGCTCTACCAGGTTCATTCCTAGATAATGCACTCAAAGGGCACTAAGCTTAGAGTGTGAAAACTGAGTTTCCTTGAGAGCTGCTTGGAAGCCTGATGGTGTGTGAAGTGAGTGAGCCAAATGGAGTTGTTCTCCCACAAGAACCACTCGGCTGATCCTTCTTCAATATGCCCTTCACCAACATGCATTGTTTCCTTGATTGAATTAGCTCTCACACCAATATTTGCGTCTAGAGCCTTTGCATTGAGGGCTATCTGAAAACGGCTGTGGCGCTGAAGTTGCCTGTGAATGTGGAGTTGGTGGCATGTGAAACCCGCATGTGGAGCATTCGTTTGTGTGGGATGCTCTACCAGGTTCATTCCTAGATAATGCACTCAAAGGGCACTAAGCTTAGAGTGTGAAAACTGAGTTTCCTTGAGAGCTGCTTGGAAGCCTGATGGTGTGTGAAGTTAGTGAGCCAAATGGAGTTGTTCTCCCACAAGAACCACTCGGCTGATCCTTCTTCAATATGCCCTTCACCAACATGCAGTGTTTCCTTGATTGAATTAGCTTTCACACCAATATTTGCGTCTAGAGCCTTTGCATTGAGGGCTATCTGAAAACGGCTGTGGCGCTGAAGTTGCCTGTGAATGTGGAGTTGGTGGCATGTGAAACCCGCATGTGGAGCATTCGCTTGTGTGGGATGCTCTACCAGGTTCATTCCTAGATAATGCACTCAAAGCGCACTAAGCATAGAGTGTGAAAACTGAGTTTCCTTGAGAGCTGCTTGGAAGCCTGATGGTGTGTGAAGTTCGTGAGCCAAATGGAGTTGTTCTCCCACAAGAACCACTCGGCTGATCCTTCTTCAATATGCCCTTCACAAACATGCAGTGTTTCCTTGATTGAATTAGCTCTCACACCAATATTTGCGTCTAGAGCCTTTGCATTGAGGGCTATCTGAAAACGGCTGTGGCGCTGAAGTTGCCTGTGAATGTGGAGTTGGTGGCATGTGAAACCCGCATGTGGAGCATTCGTTTGTGTGGGATGCTCTACCAGGTTCATTTCAGTCCTAGCCATACAAAGGGCACTAAGCATAGAGTGTGAAAACTGAGTTTCCTTGAGAGCTGCTTGGAAGCCTGATGGTGTGTGAAGTTAGTGAGCCAAATGGAGTTGTTCTCCCACAAGAACCACTCGGCTGATCCTTCTTCAATATGCCCTTCACCAACATGCAGGGTTTCCTTGATTGAATTAGCTCTCACACCAATATTTGCGTCTAGAGCCTTTACATTGAGGGCTATCTGAAAACGGCTGTGGCGCTGAAGTTGCCTGTGAATGTGGAGTTGGTGGCATGTGAAATCCGCATGTGGAGCATTCATTTGTGTGGGATGCTGACCAAGCATCATTTCCGTCCTAGGCACACAAAGAGCACTTAGCATAGAGTGTGAAAACTGAGTTTCCTTGAGAGCTGCTTGGAAGCCTGATGGTGTGTGAAGTTAGTGAGCCAAATGGAGTTGTTCTCCCACAAGAACCACTCGGCTGATCCTTCTTCAATATGCCCTTCACCAACATGCAGTGTTTCCTTGATTGAATTAGCTCTCACACCAATATTTGCGTCTAGAGCCTTTGCATTGAGGGCTATCTGAAAATGGCTGTGGCGCTGAAGTTGCCTGTGAATGTGGAGTTGGTGGCAAGTGAAACCCGCATGTGGAGCATTCATTTGTGTGGGATGCTCTACCAGGTTCATTCCTAGATAATGCACTCAAAGGGCACTAAGCTTAGAGTGTGAAAACTGAGTTTCCTTGAGAGCTGCTTGGAAGCCTGATGGTGTGTGAAGTTAGTGAGCCAAATGGAGTTGTTCTCCCACAAGAACCACTCGGCTGATCCTTCTTCAATATGCCCTTCACCAACATGCAGTGTTTCCTTGATTGAATTAGCTCTCACACCAATATTTGCGTCTAGAGCCTTTGCATTGAGGGCTATCTGAAAACGGCTGTGGCGCTGAAGTTGCCTGTGAAAGTGGAGTTGGTGGCATGTGAAACCCGCATGTGGAGCATTCGTTTGTGTGGGATGCTCTACCAGGTTCATTCCTAGATAATGCACTCAAAGGGCACTAAACATAGAGCGTGAAAAATGAGTTTCCTTGAGAGCTGCTTGGAAGCCTGATGGTGTGTGAAGTTAGTGAGCCAAATGGAGTTGTTCTCCCTCAAGAACCACTCGGCTGATCCTTCTTCAATATGCCCTTCACCAACATGCAGTGTTTCCTTGATTGAATTAGCTCTCACACCAATATTTGCGTCTAGAGCCTTTGCATTGAGGGCTATCTGAAAACGGCTGTGGCGCTGAAGTTGCCTGTGAATGTGGAGTTGGTGGCATGTGAAACCCGCATGTGGAGCATTCGTTTGTTTGGGATGCTGACCAAGCTTCATTTCAGTCCTAGGCACACAAAGAGCACTAAGCATAGAGTGTGAAAACTGAGTTTCCTTGAGAGCTGCTTGGAAGCCTGATGGTGTGTGAAGTGAGTGAGCCAAATGGAGTTGTTCTCCCACAAGAACCACTCGGCTGATCCTTCTTCAATATGCCCTTCACCAACATGCAGTGTTTCCTTGATTGAATTAGCTCTCACACCAATATTTGCGTCTAGAGCCTTTGTATTGAGGGCTATCTGAAAACGGCTGTGGCGCTGAAGTTGCCTGTGAATGTGGAGTTGGTGGCATGTGAAACCCGCAAGTGGAGCATTCGTTTGTGTGGGATGCTCTACCAGGTTCATTCCTAGATAATGCACTCAAAGGGCACTAAGCATAGAGTATGAAAACTGAGTTTCCTTGAGAGCTGCTGGGAAGCCTGATGGTGTGTGAAGTGAGTGAGCCAAATGGAGTTGTTCTCCCACAAGAACCACTCGGCTGATCCTTCTTCAATATGCCCTTCACCAACATGCAGTGTTTCCTTGATTGAATTAGCTCTCACACCAATATTTGCGTCTAGAGCCTTTACATTGAGGGCTATCTGAAAACGGCTGTGGCGCTGAAGTTGCCTGTGAATGTGGAGTTGGTGGCATGTGAAATCCGCATGTGGAGCATTCGTTTATGTGGGATGCTGACCACCCATCATTTCAGTCCTAGGCACACAAAGGGCACTAAGCATAGAGTGTGAAAACTGAGTTTCCTTGAGAGCTGCTTGGAAGCCTGATGGTGTGTGAAGTTCGTGAGCCAAATGGAGTTGTTCTCCCACAAGAACCACTCGGCTGATCCTTCTTCAATATGCCCTTCACCAACATGCAGTGTTTCCTTGATTGAATTAGCTCTCACACCAATATTTGCATCTAGAGCCTTTGCATTGAGGCCTATCTGAAAACGGCTGTGGCGCTGAAGTTGCCTGTGAATGTGGAGTTGGTGGCATGTGAAATCCGCATGTTGAGCATTCGTTTATGTGGGATGCTGACCACCCATCATTTCAGTCCTAGGCACACAAAGGGCACTTAGCATAGAGTGTGAAAACTGAGTTTCCTTGAGAGCTGCTTGGAAGCCTGATGGTGTGTGAAGTTCGTGAGCCAAATGGAGTTGTTCTCCCACAAGAACCACTCGGCTGATCCTTCTTCAATATGCCCTTCACCAACATGCAGTGTTTCCTTGATTGAATTAGCTCTCACACCAATATTTGCGTCTAGAGCCTTTACATTGAGGGCTATCTGAAAACGGCTGTGGCGCTGAAGTTGCCTGTGAATGTGGAGTTGGTGGCATGTGAAATCCGCATGTGGAGCATTCGTTTGTGTGGGATGCTGACCAAGCATCATTTCAGTCCTAGGCACACAAAGAGCACTTAGCATAGAGTGTGAAAACTGAGTATCCTTGAGAGCTGCTTGGAAGCCTGATGGTGTGTGAAGTTAGTGAGCCAAATGGAGTTGTTCTCCCACAAGAACCACTCGGCTGATCCTTCTTCAATATGCCCTTCACCAACATGCAGGGTTTCCTTGATTGAATTAGCTCTCACACCAATATTTGCGTCTAGAGCCTTTGCATTGAGGGCTATCTGAAAATGGCTGTGGCGCTGAAGTTGCCTGTGAATGTGGAGTTGGTGGCATGTGAAACCCGCATGTGGAGCATTCGTTTGTGTGGGATGCTGACCAAGCTTCATTTCAGTCCTAGGCACACAAAGAGCATTAAGCATAGAGTGTGAAAACTGAGTTTCCTTGAGAGCTGCTTGGAAGCCTGATGGTGTGTGAAGTTAGTGAGCCAAATGGAGTTGGTCTCCCCCAAGAACCACTCGGCTGATCCTTCTTCAATATGCCCTTCACCAACATGCAGTGTTTCCTTGATTGAATTAGCTCTCACACCAATATTTGCGTCTAGAGCCTTTGCATTGAGAGCTATCTGAAAACGGCTGTGGCGCTGAAGTTGCCTGTGAATGTGGAGTTGGTGGCATGTGAAACCCGCATGTGGAGCATTCATTTGTGTGGGATGCTCTACCAGGTTCATTCCTAGATAATGCACTCAAAGGGAACTAAGCTTAGAGTGTGAAAACTGAGTTTCCTTGAGAGCTGCTGGGAAGCCTGATGGTGTGTGAAGTTAGTGAGCCAAATGGAGTTGTTCTCCCACAAGAACCACTCGGCTGATCCTTCTTCAATATGCCCTTCACCAACATGCAGTGTTTCCTTGATTGAATTAGCTCTCACACCAATATTTGCGTCTAGAGCCTTTGCATTGAGGGCTATCTGAAAATGGCTGTGGCGCTGAAGTTGCCTGTGAATGTGGAGTTGGTGGCATGTGAAACCCGCATGTGGAGCATTCGTTTGTGTGGGATGCTGACCAAGCTTCATTTCAGTCCTAGGCACACAAAGAGCACTAAGCATAGAGTGTGAAAACTGAGTTTCCTTGAGAGCTGCTTGGAAGCCTGATGGTGTGTGAAGTTAGTGAGCCAAATGGAGTTGGTCTCCCCCAAGAACCACTCGGCTGATCCTTCTTCAATATGCCCTTCACCAACATGCAGTGTTTCCTTGATTGAATTAGCTCTCACACCAATATTTGCGTCTAGAGCCTTTGCATTGAGGGCTATCTGAAAACGGCTGTGGCGCTGAAGTTGCCTGTGAATGTGGAGTTGGTGGCATGTGAAACCCGCATGTGGAGCATTCATTTGTGTGGGATGCTCTACCAGGTTCATTCCTAGATCATGCACTCAAAGGGCACTAAGCTTAGAGTGTGAAAACTGAGTTTCCTTGAGAGCTGCTTGGAAGCCTGATGGTGTGTGAAGTTAGTGAGCCAAATGGAGTTGTTCTCCCACAAGAACCACTCGGCTGATTCTTCTTCAATATGCCCTTCACCAACATGCAGTGTTTCCTTGATTGAATTAGCTCTCACACCAATATTTGCGTCTAGAGCCTTTGCATTGAGGGCTATCTGAAAACGGCTGTGGCGCTGAAGTTGCCTGTGAATGTGGAGTTGGTGGCATGTGAAACCCGCACGTGGAGCATTCGCTTGTGTGGGATGCTCTACCAGGTTCATTCCTAGATAATGCACTCAAAGGGCACTAAGCATAGAGTGTGAAAACTGAGTTTCCTTGAGAGCTGCTTGGAAGCCTGATGGTGTGTGAAGTTAGTGAGCCAAATGGAGTTGTTCTCCCACAAGAACCACTCGGCTGATCCTTCTTCAATATGCCCTTCACCAACATGCAGGGTTTCCTTGATTGAATTAGCTCTCACACCAATATTTGCGTCTAGAGCCTTTGCATTGAGGGCTATCTGAAAACGGCTGTGGCGCTGAAGTTGCCTGTGAATGTGGAGTTGGTGGCATGTGAAACCCGCATGTGGAGCATTCGTTTGTGTGGGATGCTGACCAAGCTCCATTTCAGTCCTAGGCACACAAAGAGCACTAAGCATAGAGTGTGAAAACTGAGTTTCCTTGAGAGCTGCTTGGAAGCCTGATGGTGTGTGAAGTTAGTGAGCCAAATGGAGTTGTTCTCCCACAAGAACCACTCGGCTGATCCTTCTTCAATATGCCCTTCACCAACATGCAGTGTTTCCTTGATTGAATTAGCTCTCACACCAATATTTGCGTCTAGAGCCTTCGCATTGAGGGCTATCTGAAAACGGCTGTGGCGCTGAAGTTGCCTGTGAATGTGGAGTTGGTGGCATGTGAAACCCGCATGTGGAGCATTCGTTTGTGTGGGATGCTCTACCAGGTTCATTCCTAGATAATGCACTCAAAGGGCACTAAGCATAGAGTGTGAAAACTGAGTTTCCTTGAGAGCTGCTTGGAAGCCTGATGGTGTGTGAAGTGAGTGAGCCAAATGGAGTTGTTCTCCCACAAGAACCACTCGGCTGATCCTTCTTCAATATGCCCTTCACCAACATGCAGTGTTTCCTTGATTGAATTAGCTCTCACACCAATATTTGCGTCTAGAGCCTTTGCATTGAGGGCTATCTGAAAATGGCTGTGGCGCTGAAGTTGCCTGTGAATGTGGAGTTGGTGGCATGTGAAACCCGCACGTGGAGCATTCGTTTGTGTGGGATGCTCTACCAGGTTCATTCCTAGATAATGCACTCAAAGGGCACTAAGCATAGAGTGTGAAAACTGAGTTTCCTTGAGAGCTGCTTGGAAGCCTGATGGTGTGTGAAGTTAGTGAGCCAAATGGAGTTGTTCTCCCACAAGAACCACTCGGCTGATCCTTCTTCAATATGCCCTTCACCAACATGCAGTGTTTCCTTGATTGAATTAGCTCTCACACCAATATTTGCGTCTAGAGCCTTTGCATTGAGGGCTATCTGAAAATGGCTGTGGCGCTGAAGTTGCCTGTGAATGTGGAGTTGGTGGCATGTGAAACCCGCATGTGGAGCATTCGTTTGTGTGGGATGCTCTACCAGGTTCATTCCTAGATAATGTACTCAAAGGGCACTAAACATAGAGCGTGAAAACTGAGTTTCCTTGAGAGCTGCTTGGAAGCCTGATGGTGTGTGAAGTTAGTGAGCCAAATGGAGTTGTTCTCCCACAAAAACCACTCGGCTGATCCTTCTTCAATATGCCCTTCACCAACATGCAGTGTTTCCTTGATTGAATTAGCTCTCACACCAATATTTGTGTCTAGAGCCTTTGCACTGAGGGCTATCTGAAAACGGCTGTGGCGCTGAAGTTGCCTGTGAATGTGGAGTTGGTGGCATGTGAAACCCGCATGTGGAGCATTCGTTTGTGTGGGATGCTGACCAAGCTTCATTTCAGTCCTAGACATACTAAGGGCACTAAGCATAGAGTGTGAAAATATAGTTTCCTTGAGAGCTGCTTGGAAGCCTGATGGTGTGTGAAATTAGTGAGCCAAATGAATTTGTTCTCCCACAAGAACCACTCGGCTGATCCTTCTTCAATATGCCCTTCACCAACATGCAGTGTTTCCTTGATTGAATTAGCTCTCACACCAATATTTGCGTCTAGAGCCTTTGCATTGAGGGCTATCTGAAAACGGCTGTGGCGCTGAAGTTGCCTGTGAATGTGGAGTTGGTGGCATGTGAAACCCGCATGTGGAGCATTCGTTTGTGTGGGATGCTCTACCAGGTTCATTCCTAGATAATGCACTCAAAGGGCACTAAACATAGAGCGTGAAAACTGAATTTCCTTGAGAGCTGCTTGGAAGCCTGATGGTGTGTGAAGTTAGTGAGCCAAATGGAGTTGTTCTCCCACAAGAACCACTCGGCTGATCCTTCTTCAATATGCCCTTCACCAACATGCAGTGTTTCCTTGATTGAATTAGCTCTCACACCAATATTTGCGTCTAGAGCCTTTGCATTGAGGGCTATCTGAAAACGGCTGTGGCGCTGAAGTTGCCTGTGAATGTGGAGTTGGTGGCATGTGAAACCCGCTTGTGGAGCATTCATTTGTGTGGGATGCTCACCAAGCTTCATTTCAGTCCTAGGCACTCAAAGAGCACTAAGCATAGAGTGTGAAAACTGAGTTTCCTTGAGAGCTGCTTGGAAGCCTGATGGTGTGTGAAGTTAGTGAGCCCAATGGAGTTGTTCTCCCACAAGAACCACTCGGCTGATTCTTCTTCAATATGCCCTTCACCAACATGCAGTGTTTCCTTGATTGAATTAGCTCTCACACCAATATTTGCGTCTAGAGCCTTTGCATTGAGGGCTATCTGAAAACGGCTGTGGCGCTGAAGGTGCCTGTGAATGTGGAGTTGGTGGCATGTGAAACCCGCATGTGGAGCATTCGTTTGTGTGGGATGCTCTCCAAGCATCATTTCAGTCCTAGGCACACAAAGGGCACTAAGCATAGAGTGTGAAAACTGAGTTTCCTTGAGAGCTGCTTGGAAGCCTGATGGTGTGTGAAGTTAGTGAGCCAAATGGAGTTGTTCTCCCACAAGAACCACTCGGCTGATCCTTCTTCAATATGCCCTTCACCAACATGCAGTGTTTCCTTGATTGAATTAGCTCTCACACCAATATTTGCGTCTAGAGCCTTTGCATTGAGGGCTATCTGAAAACGGCTGTGGCGCTGAAGTTGCCTGTGAATGTGGAGTTGGTGGCATGTGAAACCCGCATGTGGAGCATTCGTTTGTGTGGGATGCTCTACCAGGTTCATTTCAGTCCTAGCCATACAAAGGGCTCTAAGCATAGAGTGTGAAAACTGAGTTTCCTTGAGAGCTGCTTGGAAGCCTGATGGTGTGTGAAGTTAGTGAGCCAAATGGAGTTGTTCTCCCACAAGAACCACTCGGCTGATCCTTCTTCAATATGCCCTTCACCAACATGCAGTGTTTCCTTGATTGAATTAGCTCTCACACCAATATTTGCGTCTAGAGCCTTTGCATTGAGGGCTATCTGAAAACGGCTGTGGCGCTGAAGTTGCCTGTGAATGTGGAGTTGGTGGCATGTGAAACCCGCATGTGGAGCATTCGTTTGTGTGGGATGCTCTACCAGGTTCATTTCAGTCCTAGCCGTACAAAGGGCACTAAGCATAGAGTGTGAAAATTGAGTTTCCTTGAGAGCTGCTTGGAAGCCTAATGGTGTGTGAAGTTAGTGAGCCAAATGGAGTTGTTCTCCCACAAGAACCACTCGGCTGATCCTTCTTCAATATGCCCTTCACCAACATGCAGTGTTTCCTTGATTGAATTAGCTCTCACACCAATATTTGCGTCTAGAGCCTTTGCATTGAGGGCTATCTGAAAACGGCTGTGGCGCTGAAGTTGCCTGTGAATGTGGAGTTGGTGGCATGTGAAACCCGCATGTGGAGCATTCGTTTGTGTGGGATGCTCTACCAGGTTCATTCCTAGATAATGCACTCAAAGGGCACTAAGCATAGAGTGTGAAAACTGAGTTTCCTTGAGAGCTGCTTGGAAGCCTGATGGTGTGTGAAGTTAGTGAGCCAAATGGAGTTGTTCTCCCACAAGAACCACTCGGCTGATCCTTCTTCAATATGCCCTTCACCAACATGCAGTGTTTCCTTGATTGAATTAGCTCTCACACCAATATTTGCGTCTAGAGCCTTTGCATTGAGGGCTATCTGAAAACGGCTGTGGCGCTGAAGTTGCCTGTGAATGTGGAGTTGGTGGCATGTGAAACCCGCATGTGGAGCATTCGTTTGTGTGGGATGCTCTCCAAGCATCATTTCAGTCCTAGGCACTCAAAGGGCACTAAGCATAGAGTGTGAAAACTGAGTTTCCTTGAGAGCTGCTTGGAAGCCTAATGGTGTGTGAAGTTAGTGAGCCAAATGGAGTTGTTCTCCCACAAGAACCACTCGGCTGATCCTTCTTCAATATGCCCTTCACCAACATGCAGTGTTTCCTTGATTGAATTAGCTCTCACACCAATATTTGCGTCTAGAGCCTTTGCATTGAGGGCTATCTGAAAACGGCTGTGGCGCTGAAGTTGCCTGTGAATGTGGAGTTGGTGGCATGTGAAACCCGCATGTGGAGCATTCGTTTGTGTGGGATGCTCTACCAGGTTCATTTCAGTCCTAGCCATACAAAGGGCACTAAGCATAGAGTGTGAAAATTGAGTTTCCTTGAGAGCTGCTTGGAAGCATGATGGTGTGTGAAGTTAGTGAGCCAAATGGAGTTGTTCTCCCACAAGAACCACTCGGCTGATCCTTCTTCAATATGCCCTTCACCAACATGCAGTGTTTCCTTGATTGAATTAGCTCTCACACCAATATTTGCGTCTAGAGCCTTTGCATTGAGGGCTATCTGAAAACGGCTGTGGCGCTGAAGTTGCCTGTGAATGTGGAGTTGGTGGCATGTGAAACCCGCATGTGGAGCATTCGTTTGTGTGGGATGCTCTACCAGGTTCATTTCAGTCCTAGCCATACAAAGGGCACTAAGCATAGAGTGTGAAAATTGAGTTTCCTTGAGAGCTGCTTGGAAGCATGATGGTGTGTGAAGTTAGTGAGCCAAATGGAGTTGTTCTCCCACAAGAACCACTCGGCTGATCCTTCTTCAATATGCCCTTCACCAACATGCAGTGTTTCCTTGATTGAATTAGCTCTCACACCAATATTTGCGTCTAGAGCCTTTGCATTGAGGGCTATCTGAAAACGGCTGTGGCGCTGAAGTTGCCTGTGAATGTGGAGTTGGTGGCATGTGAAACCCGCATGTGGAGCATTCGTTTGTGTGGGATGCTCTCCAAGCATCATTTCAGTCCTAGGCACTCAAAGGGCACTAAGCATAGAGTGTGAAAACTGAGTTTCCTTGAGAGCTGCATGGAAGCCTGATGGTGTGTGAAGTTAGTGAGCCAAATGGAGTTGTTCTCCCACAAGAACCACTCGGCTGATCCTTCTTCAATATGCCCTTCACCAACATGCAGTGTTTCCTTGATTGAATTAGCTCTCACACCAATATTTGCGTCTAGAGCCTTTGCATTGAGGGCTATCTGAAAACGGCTGTGGCGCTGAAGTTGCCTGTGAATGTGGAGTTGGTGGCATGTGAAACCCGCATGTGGAGCATTCGTTTGTGTGGGATGCTCTACCAGGTTCATTTTAGTCCTAGCCATGCAAAGGGCACTAAGCATAGAGTGTGAAAATTGAGTTTCCTTGAGAGCTGCTTGGAAGCCTGATGGTGTGTGAAGTTAGTGAGCCAAATGGAGTTGTTCTCCCACAAGAACCACTCGGCTGATCCTTCTTCAATATGCCCTTCACCAACATGCAGTGTTTCCTTGATTGAATTAGCTCTCACACCAATATTTGCGTCTAGAGCCTTTGCATTGAGGGCTATCTGAAAACGGCTGTGGCGCTGAAGTTGCCTGTGAATGTGGAGTTGGTGGCATGTGAAACCCGCATGTGGAGCATTCGTTTGTGTGGGATGATCTACCAGGTTCATTTCAGTCCTAGCCATACAAAGGGCACTAAGCATAGAGTGTGAAAACTGAGTTTCCTTGAGAGCTGCTTGGAAGCCTGATGGTGTGTGAAGTTAGTGAGCCAAATGGAGTTGTTCTCCCACAAGAACCACTCGGCTGATTCTTCTTCAATATGCCCTTCACCAACATGCAGTGTTTCCTTGATTGAATTAGCTCTCACACCAATATTTGCGTCTAGAGCCTTTGCATTGAGGGCTATCTGAAAATGGCTGTGGCGCTGAAGTTGCCTGTGAATGTGGAGTTGGTGGCATGTGAAACCCGCATGTGGAGCATTCGTTTGTGTGGGATGCTCTCCAAGCATCATTTCAGTCCTAGGCACTCAAAGGGCACTAAGCATAGAGTGTGAAAACTGAGTTTCCTTGAGAGCTGCTTGGAAGCCTGATGGTGTGTGAAGTTAGTGAGCCAAATGGAGTTGTTCTCCCACAAGAACCACTCGGCTGATCCTTCTTCAATATGCCCTTCACCAACATGCAGTGTTTCCTTGATTGAATTAGCTCTCACACCAATATTTGCGTCTAGAGCCTTTGCATTGAGGGCTATCTGAAAACGGCTGTGGCGCTGAAGTTGCCTGTGAATGTGGAGTTGGTGGCATGTGAAACCCGCATGTGGAGCATTCGTTTGTGTGGGATGCTCTACCAGGTTCATTCCTAGATAATGCACTCAAAGGGCACTAAGCATAGAGTGTGAAAACTGAGTTTCCTTGAGAGCTGCTTGGAAGCCTGATGGTGTGTGAAGTTAGTGAGCCAAATGGAGTTGTTCTCCCACAAGAACCACTCGGCTGATTCTTCTTCAATATGCCCTTCACCAACATGCAGTGTTTCCTTGATTGAATTAGCTCTCACACCAATATTTGCGTCTAGAGCCTTTGCATTGAGGGCTATCTGAAAATGGCTGTGGCGCTGAAGTTGCCTGTGAATGTGGAGTTGGTGGCATGTGAAACCCGCAAGTGGAGCATTCGTTTGTGTGGGAAGCTCACCAAGCTTCATTTCAGTCCTAGGCCCTCAAAGGGCACTAAGCATAGAGTGTGAAAACCGAGTTTCCTTGAGAGCTGCTTGGAAGCCTAATGGTGTGTGAAGTTAGTGAGCCAAATGGAGTTGTTCTCCCACAAGAACCACTCGGCTGATCCTTCTTCAATATGCCCTTCACCAACATGCAGTGTTTCCTTGATTGAATTAGCTCTCACACCAATATTTGCGTCTAGAGCCTTTGCATTGAGGGCTATCTGAAAACGGCTGTGGCGCTGAAGTTGCCTGTGAATGTGGAGTTGGTGGCATGTGAAACCCGCATGTGGAGCATTCGTTTGTGTGGGATGCTCTCCAAGCATCATTTCAGTCCTAAGTACTCAAAGGGCACTAAGCATAGAGTGTGAAAACTGAGTTTCCTTGAGAGCTGCTTGGAAGCCTAATGGTGTGTGAAGTTAGTGAGCCAAATGGAGTTGTTCTCCCACAAGAACCACTCGGCTGATCCTTCTTCAATATGCCCTTCACCAACACGCAGTGTTTCCTTGATTGAATTAGCTCTCACACCAATATTTGCGTCTAGAGCCTTTGCATTGAGGGCTATCTGAAAACGGCTGTGGCGCTGAAGTTGCCTGTGAATGTGGAGTTGGTGGCATGTGAAACCCGCATGTGGAGCATTCGTTTGTGTGGGATGCTCTACCAGGTTCATTTCAGTCCTAGCCATACAAAGGGCACTAAGCATAGAGTGTGAAAATTGAGTTTCCTTGAGAGCTGCTTGGAAGCATGATGGTGTGTGAAGTTAGTGAGCCAAATGGAGTTGTTCTCCCACAAGAACCACTCGGCTGATCCTTCTTCAATATGCCCTTCACCAACATGCAGTGTTTCCTTGATTGAATTAGCTCTCACACCAATATTTGCGTCTAGAGCCTTTGCATTGAGGGCTATCTGAAAACGGCTGTGGCGCTGAAGTTGCCTGTGAATGTGGAGTTGGTGGCATGTGAAACCCGCATGTGGAGCATTCGTTTGTGTGGGATGCTCTACCAGGTTCATTCCTAGATAATGCACTCAAAGGGCACTAAACATAGAGCGTGAAAACTGAATTTCCTTGAGAGCTGCTTGGAAGCCTGATGGTGTGTGAAGTTCGTGAGCCAAATGGAGTTGTTCTCCCACAAGAACCACTCGGCTGATCCTTCTTCAATATGCCCTTCACCAACATGCAGTGTTTCCTTGATTGAATTAGCTCTCACACCAATATTTGCGTCTAGAGCCTTTGCATTGAGGGCTATCTGAAAACGGCTGTGGCGCTGAAGTTGCCTGTGAATGTGGAGTTGTTAGCATGTCAAACCCTCTTGTGGAGCATTCATTTGTTTGGGATGCTGACCAAGCTTCATTTCAGTCCTAGGCACTCAAAGAGCACTAAGCATAGAGTGTGAAAACTGAGTTTCCTTGAGAGCTGCTTGGAAGCCTGATGGTGTGTGAAGTTAGTGAGCCAAATGGAGTTGTTCTCCCACAAGTTCCACTAGGCTGATCCTTCTTCAATATGCCCTTCACCAACATGCAGTGTTTCCTTGATTGAATTAGCTCTCACACCAATATTTGCGTCTAGAGCCTTTGCATTGAGGGCTATCTGAAAACGGCTGTGGCGCTGAAGTTGCCTGTGAATGTGGAGTTGGTGGCATGTGAAACCCGCATGTGGAGCATTCGTTTGTGTGGGATGCTCTACCAGGTTCATTCCCAGATAATGCACTCAAAGGGCACTAAGCATAGAGTGTGAAAACTGAGTTTCCTTGAGAGCTGCTTGGAAGCCTGATGGTGTGTGAAGTTAGTGAGCCAAATGGAGTTGTTCTCCCACAAGAACCACTCGGCTGATCCTTCTTCAATATGCCCTTCACCAACATGCAGTGTTTCCTTGATTGAATTAGCTCTCACACCAATATTTGCGTCTAGAGCCTTTGCATTGAGGGCTATCTGAAAACGGCTGTGGCGCTGAAGTTGCCTGTGAATGTGGAGTTGGTGGCATGTGAAACCCGCATGTGGAGCATTCGTTTGTGTGGGATGCTCTACCAGGTTCATTCCTAGATAATGCACTCAAAGGGCACTAAGCATAGAGTGTGAAAACTGAGTTTCCTTGAGAGCTGCTTGGAAGCCTGATGGTGTGTGAAGTTAGTGTGCCAAATGGAGTTGTTCTCCCACAAGAACCACTCGGCTGATCCTTCTTCAATATGCCCTTCACCAACATGCAGTGTTTCCTTGATTGAATTAGCTCTCACACCAATATTTGCGTCTAGAGCCTTTGCATTGAGGGCTATCTGAAAACGGCTGTGGCGCTGAAGTTGCCTGTGAATGTGGAGTTGGTGGCATGTGAAACCCGCATGTGGAGCATTCGTTTGTGTGGGATGCTGACCAAGCTTCATTTCAGTCCTAGGCACACAAAGGGCACTAAGCATAGAGTGTGAAAACTGAGTTTCCTTGAGAGCTGCTTGGAAGCCTGATGGTGTGTGAAGTTAGTGAGCCAAATGGAGTTGTTCTCCCACAAGAACCACTCGGCTGATCCTTCTTCAATATGCCCTTCACCAACATGCAGTGTTTCCTTGATTGAATTAGCTCTCACACCAATATTTGCGTCTAGAGCCTTTGCATTGAGGGCTATCTGAAAACGGCTGTGGCGCTGAAGTTGCCTGTGAATGTGGAGTTGGTGGCATGTGAAACCCGCATGTGGAGCATTCGTTTGTGTGGGATGCTCTACCAGGTTCATTCCTAGATAATGCACTCAAAGGGCACTAAACATAGAGTGTGAAAACTGAGTTTCCTTGAGAGCTGCTTGGAAGCCTGATGGTGTGTGAAGTTAGTGAGCCAAATGGAGTTGTTCTCCCACAAGAACCACTCGGCTGATCCTTCTTCAATATGCCCTTCACCACCATGCAGTGTTTCCTTGATTGAATTAGCTCTCACACCAATATTTGCGTCTAGAGCCTTTGCATTGAGGGCTATCTGAAAACGGCTGTGTCACTGAAGTTGCCTGTGAATGTGGAGTTGTTAGCATGTGAAACCCGCATGTGGAGCATTCGTTTGTGTGGGATGCTGACCAAGCTTCATTTCAGTCCTAGGCATACAAAGGGCACTAAGCATAGAGTGTGAAAACTGAGTTTCCTTGAGAGCTGCTTGGAAGCCTGATGGTGTGTGAAGTTAGTGAGCCAAATGGAGTTGTTCTCCCACAAGAACCACTCGGCTGATCCTTCTTCAATATGCCCTTCACCAACATGCAGTGTTTCCTTGATTGAATTAGCTCTCACACCAATATTTGCGTCTAGAGCCTTTGCATTGAGGGCTATCTGAAAAAGGCTGTGGCGCTGAAGTTGCCTGTGAATGTGGAGTTGGTGGCATGTGAAACCCGCATGTGGAGCATTCGTTTGTGTGGGATGCTCTACCAGGTTCATTCCTAGATAATGCACTCAAAGGGCACTAAGCATAGAGTGTGAAAACTGAGTTTCCTTGAGAGCTGCTTGGAAGCCTGATGGTGTGTGAAGTGAGTGAGCCAAATGGAGTTGTTCTCCCACAAGAACCACTCGGCTGATCCTTCTTCAATATGCCCTTCACCAACATGCAGTGTTTCCTTGATTGAATTAGCTCTCACACCAATATTTGCGTCTAGAGCCTTTGCATTGAGGGCTATCTGAAAACGGCTGTGGCGCTGAAGTTGCCTGTGAATGTGGAGTTGGTGGCATGTGAAACCCGCAAGTGGAGCATTCGTAAGTATGGGATGCTCTACCATGTTCATTCCTAGATAATGCACTCAAATGGCACTTAGCATAGAGTGTAAAAACTGAGTTTCCTTGTGAGCTGCTTGGAAGCCTGATGGTGTGTGAAGTTAGTGAGCCAAATGGAGTTGTTCTCCCACAAGAACCACTCGGCTGATCCTTCTTCAATATGCCCTTCACCAACATGCAGTGTTTCCTTGATTGAATTAGCTCTCACACCAATATTTGCGTCTAGAGCCTTTGCATTGAGGGCTATCTGAAAACGGCTGTGGCACTGAAGTTGCCTGTGAATGTGGAGTTGGTAGCAATGTGAAACCCGCATGTGGAGCATTCGTTTGTGTGGGATGCTGACCAAGCTTCATTTCAGTCCTAGGCACACAAAGGGCACTAAGCATAGAGTGTGAAAACTGAGTTTCCTTGAGAGCTGCTTGGAAGCCTGATGGTGTGTGAAGTTAGTGAGCCAAATGGAGTTGTTCTCCCACAAGAACCACTCGGCTGATCCTTCTTCAATATGCCCTTCACCAACATGCAGTGTTTCCCTGATTGAATTAGCTCTCAAACCAATATTTGCGTCTAGAGCTTTGCATTGAGGGCTATCTGAAAACGGCTGTGGCGCTGAAGTTGCCTGTGAATGTGGAGTTGGTGGCATGTGAAACCCGCATGTGGAGCATTCGTTTGTGTGGGATGCTCTAACAGGTTCATTTCAGGCATAGCCAAAGAAAGGGCACTAAGCATAGAGTGTGAAAACTGAGTTTCCTTGAGAGCTGCTTGGAAGCCTGATGGTGTGTGAAGTTAGTGAGCCAAATGGAGTTGTTCTCCCACAAGAACCACTCGGCTGATCCTTCTTCAATATGCCCTTCACCAACATGCAGTGTTTCCTTGATTGAATTAACTCTCACACCAATATTTGCGTCTAGAGCCTTTGCATTGAGGGCTATCTGAAAACGGCTGTGGCGCTGAAGTTGCCTGTGAATGTGGAGTTGGTGGCATGTGAAACCCACATGTGGAGCATTCGTTTGTGTGGGATGCTCTACCAGGTTCATTTCAGTCCTAGCCAAAGAAAGGGCACTAAGCATAGAGTGTGAAAACTGAGTTTCCTTGAGAGCTGCTTGGAAGCCTGATGGTGTGTGAAGTTAGTGAGGCAAATGGAGTTGTTCTCCCACAAGAACCACTCGGCTGATCCTTCTTCAATATGCCCTTCACCAACATGCAGTGTTTCCTTGATTGAATTAACTCTCACACCAATATTTGCGTCTAGAGCCTTTACATTGAGGGCTATCTGAAAACGGCTGTGGCGCTGAAGTTGCCTGTGAATGTGGAGTTGGTGGCATGTGAAACCCGCATGTGGAGCATTCGTTTGTGTGGGATGCTCTACCAGGTTCATTCCTAGATAATGCACTCAAAGGGCACTAAACATAGAGTGTGAAAACTGAGTTTCCTTGAGAGCTGCTTGGAAGCCTGATGGTGTGTGAAGTTAGTGAGCCAAATGGAGTTGTTCTCCCTCAAGAACCACTCGGCTGATCCTTCTTCAATATGCCCTTCACCAACATGCAGTGTTTCCTTGATTGAATTAGCTCTCACACCAATATTTGCGTCTAGAGCCTTTGCATTGAGGGCTATCAGAAAACGGCTGTGGCGCTGCAGTTGCCTGTGAATGTGGAGTTGGTGGCATGTGAAACCCGCATGTGGAGCATTCGTTTGTGTTGGATGCTCTACCAGGTTCATTTCAGTCCTAGCCATACAAAGGGCACTAAGCATAGAGTGTGAAAACTGAGTTTCCTTGAGAGCTGCTTGGAAGCCTGATGGTGTGTGAAGTTAGTGAGCCAAATGGAGTTGTTCTCCCACAAGAACCACTCGGCTGATCCTTCTTCAATATGCCCTTCACCACCATGCAGTGTTTCCTTGATTGAATTAGCTCTCACACCAATATTTGCGTCTAGAGCCTTTGCATTGAGGGCTATCTGAAAACGGCTGTGTCACTGAAGTTGCCTGTGAATGTGGAGTTGTTAGCATGTGAAACCCGCATGTGGAGCATTCGTTTGTGTGGGATGCTGACCAAGCTTCATTTCAGTCCTAGGCATACAAAGGGCACTAAGCATAGAGTGTGAAAACTGAGTTTCCTTGAGAGCTGCTTGGAAGCCTGATGGTGTGTGAAGTTAGTGAGCCAAATGGAGTTGTTCTCCCACAAGAACCACTCGGCTATGATCCTTCTTCAATATGCCCTTCACCAACATGCAGTGTTTCCTTGATTGAATTAGCTCTCACACCAATATTTGCGTCTAGAGCCTTTGCATTGAGGGCTATCTGAAAAAGGCTGTGGCGCTGAAGTTGCCTGTGAATGTGGAGTTGGTGGCATGTGAAACCCGCATGTGGAGCATTCGTTTGTGTGGGATGCTCTACCAGGTTCATTCCTAGATAATGCACTCAAAGGGCACTAAGCATAGAGTGTGAAAACTGAGTTTCCTTGAGAGCTGCTTGGAAGCCTGATGGTGTGTGAAGTGAGTGAGCCAAATGGAGTTGTTCTCCCACAAGAACCACTCGGCTGATCCTTCTTCAATATGCCCTTCACCAACATGCAGTGTTTCCTTGATTGAATTAGCTCTCACACCAATATTTGCGTCTAGAGCCTTTGCATTGAGGGCTATCTGAAAACGGCTGTGGCGCTGAAGTTGCCTGTGAATGTGGAGTTGGTGGCATGTGAAACCCGCAAGTGGAGCATTCGTAAGTATGGGATGCTCTACCATGTTCATTCCTAGATAATGCACTCAAATGGCACTTAGCATACAGTGTAAAAACTGAGTTTCCTTGTGAGCTGCTTGGAAGCCTGATGGTGTGTGAAGTTAGTGAGCCAAATGGAGTTGTTCTCCCACAAGAACCACTCGGCTGATCCTTCTTCAATATGCCCTTCACCAACATGCAGTGTTTCCTTGATTGAATTAGCTCTCACACCAATATTTGCGTCTAGAGCCTTTGCATTGAGGGCTATCTGAAAACGGCTGTGGCACTGAAGTTGCCTGTGAATGTGGAGTTGGTAGCAATGTGAAACCCGCATGTGGAGCATTCGTTTGTGTGGGATGCTGACCAAGCTTCATTTCAGTCCTAGGCACACAAAGGGCACTAAGCATAGAGTGTGAAAACTGAGTTTCCTTGAGAGCTGCTTGGAAGCCTGATGGTGTGTGAAGTTAGTGAGCCAAATGGAGTTGTTCTCCCACAAGAACCACTCGGCTGATCCTTCTTCAATATGCCCTTCACCAACATGCAGTGTTTCCCTGATTGAATTAGCTCTCAAACCAATATTTGCGTCTAGAGCTTTGCATTGAGGGCTATCTGAAAACGGCTGTGGCGCTGAAGTTGCCTGTGAATGTGGAGTTGGTGGCATGTGAAACCCGCATGTGGAGCATTCGTTTGTGTGGGATGCTCTACCAGGTTCATTTCAGGCATAGCCAAAGAAAGGGCACTAAGCATAGAGTGTGAAAACTGAGTTTCCTTGAGAGCTGCTTGGAAGCCTGATGGTGTGTGAAGTTAGTGAGCCAAATGGAGTTGTTCTCCCACAAGAACCACTCGGCTGATTCTTCTTCAATATGCCCTTCACCAACATGCAGTGTTTCCTTGATTGAATTAGCTCTCACACCAATATTTGCGTCTAGAGCCTTTGCATTGAGGGCTATCTGAAAATGGCTGTGGCGCTGAAGTTGCCTGTGAATGTGGAGTTGGTGGCATGTGAAACCCGCAAGTGGAGCATTCGTTTGTGTGGGAAGCTCACCAAGCTTCATTTCAGTCCTAGGCCCTCAAAGGGCACTAAGCATAGAGTGTGAAAACCGAGTTTCCTTGAGAGCTGCTTGGAAGCCTAATGGTGTGTGAAGTTAGTGAGCCAAATGGAGTTGTTCTCCCACAAGAACCACTCGGCTGATCCTTCTT
>NW_026700102.1:0-28799 GCF_030435755.1 Ochotona princeps
TGCCTGTGAATGTGGAGTTGGTGGCATGAGAAAGCCGCATGTGGAGCATTCGTTTGTGTGGGATGCTGACCAAGCTTCATTTCAGTCCTAGGCACTCAAAGGGCACTAAGCATAGAGTGTGAAAACTGAGTTTCCTTGAGAGCTGCTTGGAAGCCTGATGGTGTGTGAAGTTAGTGAGCCAAATGGAGTTGTTCTCCCACAAGAACCACTCGGCTGATCCTTCTTCAATATGCCCTTCACCAACATGCAGTGTTTCCTTGATTGAATTAGCTCTCACACCAATATTTGCGTCTAGAGCCTTTGCATTGAGGGCTATCTGAAAACGGCTGTGGCGCTGAAGTTGCCTGTGAATGTGGAGTTGGTGGCATGTGAAACCCGCATGTGGAGCATTCGTTTGTGTGGGATGCTCTCCAAGCTTCATTTCAGTCCTAGGCACTCAAAGGGCACAAAGCATAGAGTGTGAAAAGTGAGTTTCCTTGAGAGCTGCTTGGAAGCCTGATGGTGTGTGAAGTTAGTGAGCCAAATGGAGTTGTTCTCCGACAAGAACCACTCGGCTGATCCTTCTTCAATATGACCTTCACCAACATGCAGTGTTTCCTTGATTGAATTAGCTCTCACACCAATATTTGCGTCTAGAGCCTTTGCATTGAGGGCTATCTGAAAACGGCTGTGGCGCTGAAGTTGCCTGTGAATGTGGAGTTGGTGGCATGTGAAACCCGCATGTGGAGCTTTCGTTTTTGTGGGATGCTCTACCAGGTTCATTCCTAGATAATGCACTCAAAGGGCACTAAGCATAGAGTGTGAAAACTGAGTTTCCTTGAGAGCTGCTTGGAAGCCTGATGGTGTGTGAAGTTAGTGAGCCAAATGGAGTTGTTCTCCCACAAGAACCACTCGGCTGATCCTTCTTCAATATGCCCTTCACCAACATGCAGTGTTTCCTTGATTGAATTAGCTCTCACACCAATATTTGCGTCTAGAGCCTTTGCTGACGGCTATGGGAAAACGGCTGTGGCGCTGAAGTTGCCTGTGAATGTGGAGTTGGTGGCATGTGAAAGCCGCATGTGGAGCATTCGTTTGTGTGGGATGCTGACCAAGCTTCATTTCAGTCCTAGGCACTCAAAGGGCACTAAGCATAGAGTGTGAAAACTGAGTTTCCTTGAGAGCTGCTTGGAAGCCTGATGGTGTGTGAAGTTAGTGAGCCAAATGGAGTTGTTCTCCCACAAGAACCACTCGGCTGATCCTTCTTCAATATGCCCTTCACCAACATGCAGTGTTTCCTTGATTGAATTATCTCTCACACCAATATTTGCGTCTAGAGCCTTTGCATTGAGGGCTATCTGAAAACGGCTGTGGCGCTGAAGTTGCCTGTGAATGTGGAGTTGGTGGCATGTGAAAGCCGCATGTGGAGCATTCGTTTGTGTGGGATGCTGACCAAGCTTCATTCAGTCCTAGGCACTCAAAGGGCACTAAGCATAGAGTGTGAAAACTGAGTTTCCTTGAGAGCTGCTTGGAAGCCTGATGGTGTGTGAAGTTAGTGAGCCAAATGGAGTTGTTCTCCCACAAGAACCACTCGGCTGATCCTTCTTCAATATGCCCTTCACCAACATGCAGTGTTTCCTTGATTGAATTAGCTCTCACACCAATATTTGCGTCTAGAGCCTTTGCATTGAGGGCTATCTGAAAACGGCTGTGGCTCTGAAGTTGCCTGTGAATGTGGAGTTGGTGGCATGTGAAACCCGCATGTGGAGCATTCGTTTGTGTGGGATGCTCTCCAAGCTTCATTTCAGTCCTAGGCATTCAAAGGGCACAAAGCATAGAGTGTGAAAAGTGAGTTTCCTTGAGAGCTGCTTGGAAGCCTGATGGTGTGTGAAGTTACGTGAGCCAAATGGAGTTGTTCTCCGACAAGAAACACTCGGCTGATCCTTCTTCAATATGCCCTTCACCAACATGCAGTGTTTCCTTGATTGAATTAGCTCTCACACCAATATTTGCGTCTAGAGCCTTTGCATTGAGGGCTATCTGAAAACGGCTGTGGCGCTGAAGTTGCCTGTGAATGTGGAGTTGGTGGCATGTGAAACCCGCATGTGGAGCTTTCGTTTTTGTGGGATGCTCTACCAGGTTCATTCCTAGATAATGCACTCAAAGGGCACTAAGCATAGAGTGTGAAAACTGAGTTTCCTTGAGAGCTGCTTGGAAGCCTGATGGTGTGTGAAGTTAGTGAGCCAAATGGAGTTGTTCTCCCACAAGAACCACTCGGCTGATCCTTCTTCAATATGCCCTTCACCAACATGCAGTGTTTCCTTGATTGAATTAGCTCTCACACAATATTTGCGTCTAGAGCCTTTGCATTGACGGCTATGGGAAAACGGCTGTGGCACTGAAGTTGCCTGTGAATGTGGAGTTGTTGGCATGTGAAACCCGCATGTGGAGCATTCGTTTGTGTGGGATGCTGACCAAGCTTCATTTCAGTCCTAGGCACTCAAAGGGCACTAAGCATCAGAGTGTGAAAACTGAGTTTCCTTGAGAGCTGCTTGGAAGCCTGATGGTGTGTGAAGTTAGTGAGCCAAATGGAGTTGTTCTCCCACAAGAACCACTCGGCTGATCCTTCTTCAATATGCCCTTCACCAACATGCAGTGTTTCCTTGATTGAATTAGCTCTCACACCAATATTTGCGTCTAGAGCCTTTGCATTGAGGGCTATCTGAAAACGGCTGTGGCGCTGAAGTTGCCTGTGAATGTGGAGTTGGTGGCATGTGAAACCCGCATGTGGAGCATTCGTTTTTGTGGGATGCTCTACCAGGTTCATTTCTAGATAATGCACTCAAAGGGCACTAAGCATAGAGTGTGAAAACTGAGTTTCCTTGAGAGCTGCTTGGAAGCCTGATGGTGTGTGAAGTTAGTGAGCCAAATGGAGTTGTTCTCCCACAAGAACACTCGGCTGATCCTTCTTCAATATGCCCTTCACCAACATGCAGTGTTTCCTTGATTGAATTAGCTCTCACACCAATATTTGCGTCTAGAGCCTTTGCATTGAGGGCTATCTGAAAACGGCTGTGGCGCTGAAGTTGCCTGTGAATGTGGAGTTGGTGGCATGTGAAACCCGCATTTGGAGCATTCGTATTTGTGGGATGCTCTACCAAGTTCATTCCTAGATAATGCACTCAAAGGGCACTAAGCATAGAGTGTAAAAACTGAGTTTCCTTGAGAGCTGCTTGGAAGCCTGATGGTGTGTGAAGTTAGTGAGCCAAATGGAGTTGTTCTCCCACAAGAACCACTCGGCTGATCCTTCTTCAATATGCCCTTCACCAACATGCAGTGTTTCCTTGATTGAATTAGCTCTCACACCAATATTTGCGTCTAGAGCCTTTGCATTGAGAGCTATCTGAAAACGGCTGTGGCGCTGAAGTTGCCTGTGAATGTGGAGTTAGTGGCATGTGAAACCCGCATGTGGAGCATTCGTTTGTGTGGGATGCTGACCAAGCTTCATTTCTGTCCTAGGCACACAAAGGGCACTAAGCATAGAGTGTGAAAACTGAGTTTCCTTGAGAGCTGCTTGGAAGCCTGATGGTGTGTGAAGTTAGTGAGCCAAATGGAGTTGTTCTCCCACAAGAACCACTCGGCTGATCCTTCTTCAATATGCCCTTCACCAACATGCAGTGTTTCCTTGATTGAATTAGCTCTCACACCAATATTTGCGTCTAGAGCCTTTGCATTGAGGGCTATCTGAAAACGGCTGTGGCGCTGAAGTTGCCTGTGAATGTGGAGTTGGTGGCATGTGAAACCCGCATGTGGAGCATTCGTTTGTGTGGGATGCTCTCCAAGCTTCATTTCAGTCCTAGGCACTCAAAGGGCACAAAGCATAGAGTGTGAAAACTGAGTTTCCTTGAGAGCTGCTTGGAAGCCTGATGGTGTGTGAAGTTAGTGAGCCTAATGGAGTTGTTCTCCCACAAGAACCACTCGGCTGATCCTTCTTCAATATGCCCTTCACCAACATGCAGTGTTTCCTTGATTGAATTAGCTCTCACACCAATATTTGCGTCTAGAGCCTTTGCATTGAGGGCTATCTGAAAACGGCTGTGGCGCTGAAGTTGCCTGTGAATGTGGAGTTGGTGGCATGTGAAACCCGCATGTGGAGCTTTCGTTTTTGTGGGATGCTCTACCAGGTTCATTCCTAGATAATGCACTCAAAGGGCACTAAGCATAGAGTGTGAAAACTGAGTTTCCTTGAGAGCTGCTTGGAAGCCTGATGGTGTGTGAAGTTAGTGAGCCAAATGGAGTTGTTCTCCCACAAGAACCACTCGGCTGATCCTTCTTCAATATGCCCTTCACCAACATGCAGTGTTTCCTTGATTGAATTAGCTCTCACACCAATATTTGCGTCTAGAGCCTTTGCATTGACGGCTATGGGAAAACGGCTGTGGCGCTGAAGTTGCCTGTGAATGTGGAGTTGGTGGCATGTGAAACCCGCATGTGGAGCATTCGTTTGTGTCCGATCCTCACCAAGCTTCATTTCAGTCCTAGGCACAAAAAGGGCACTAAGCATAGAGTGTGAAAACTAAGTTTAATTTAGAGTTGCTTGGAAGCCTGATGGTGTGTGAAGTTAGTGAGCCAAATGGAGTTGTTCTCCCACAAGAACCACTCGGCTGATCCTTCTTCAATATGCCCTTCACCAACATGCAGTGTTCCCTTGATTGAATTAGCTCTCACACCAATATTTGCGTCTAGAGCCTTTGCATTGAGGGCTATCTGAAAACGGCTGTGGCTCTGAAGTTGCCTGTGAATGTGGACGTTGGTGGCATGTGAAACCCGCATGTGGAGCATTCATTTTTGTGGGATGCTCTAACAGGTTCATTCCTAGATAATGCACTCAAACGGCACTAAACATAGAGTGTGAAAAGTGAGTTTCCTTGAGAGCTGCTTGGAAGCCTGATGGTGTGTGAAGTTAGTGAGCCAAATGGAGTTGTTCTCCCACAAGAACCACTCGGCTGATCCTTCTTCAATATGCCCTTCACCAACATGCAGTGTTTCCTTGATTGAATTAGCTCTCACACCAATATTTGCGTCTAGAGCCTTTGCATTGAGGGCTATCTGAAAACGGCTGTGGCGCTGAAGTTGCCTGTGAATGTGGAGTTGGTGGCATGTGAAACCCGCATGTGGAGCATTCGTTTGTGTGGGATGCTCTCCAAGCTTCATTTCAGTCCTAGGCACTCAAAGGGCACAAAGCATAGAGTGTGAAAACTGAGTTTCCTTGAGAGCTGCTTGGAAGCCTGATGGTGTGTGAAGTTAGTGAGCCAAATGGAGTTGTTCTCCGACAAGAACCACTCGGCTGATCCTTCTTCAATATGCCCTTCACCAACATGCAGTGTTTCCTTGATTGAATTAGCTCTCACACCAATATTTGCGTCTAGAGCCTTTGCATTGAGGGCTATCTGAAAACGGCTGTGGCGCTGAAGTTGCCTGTGAATGTGGAGTTGGTGGCATGTGAAACCCGCATGTGGAGCTTTCGTTTTTGTGGGATGCTCTACCAGGTTCATTCCTAGATAATGCACTCAAAGGGCACTAAGCATAGAGTGTGAAAACTGAGTTTCCTTGAGAGCTGCTTGGAAGCCTGATGGTGTGTGAAGTTAGTGAGCCAAATGGAGTTGTTCTCCCACAAGAACCACTCGGCTGATCCTTCTTCAATATGCCCTTCACCAACATGCAGTGTTTCCTTGATTGAATTAGCTCTCACACCAATATTTGCGTCTAGAGCCTTTGCATTGACGGCTATGGGAAAACGGCTGTGGCGCTGAAGTTGCCTGTGAATGTGGAGTTGGTGGCATGTGAAAGCCGCATGTGGAGCATTCGTTTGTGTCCGATCCTCACCAAGCTTCATTTCAGTCCTAGGCACAAAAAGGGCACTAAGCATAGAGTGTGAAAACTAAGTTTAATTTAGAGTTGCTTGGAAGCCTGATGGTGTGTGAAGTTAGTGAGCCAAATGGAGTTGTTCTCCCACAAGAACCACTCGGCTGATCCTTCTTCAATATGCCCTTCACCAACATGCAGTGTTCCCTTGATTGAATTAGCTCTCACACCAATATTTGCGTCTAGAGCCTTTGCATTGAGGGCTATCTGAAAACGGCTGTGGCTCTGAAGTTGCCTGTGAATGTGGAGTTGGTGGCATGTGAAACCCGCATGTGGAGCATTCATTTTTGTGGGATGCTCTAACAGGTTCATTCCTAGATAATGCACTCAAACGGCACTAAACATAGAGTGTGAAAACTGAGTTTCCTTGAGAGCTGCTTGGAAGCCTGATGGTGTGTGAAGTTAGTGAGCTAAATGGAGTTGTTCTCCCACAAGAACCACTCGGCTGATCCTTCTTCAATATGCCCTTCACCAACATGCAGTGTTTCCTTGATTGAATTAGCTCTCACACCAATATTTGCGTCTAGAGCCTTTGCATTGAGAGCTATCTGAAAACGGCTGTGGCGCTGAAGTTGCCTGTGAATGTGGAGTTGGTGGCATGTGAAACCCGCATGTGGAGCATTTGTTTGTGTGGGATGCTGACCAAGCTTCATTTCAGTCCTAGGCACTCAAAGGGCACTAAGCATAGAGTGTGAAAACTGAGTTTCCTTGAGAGCTGCTTGGAAGCCTGATGGTGTGTGAAGTTAGTGAGCCAAATGGAGTTGTTCTCCCACAAGAACCACTCGGCTGATCCTTCTTCAATATGCCCTTCACCAACATGCAGTGTTCCCTTGATTGAATTAGCTCTCACACCAATATTTGCGTCTAGAGCCTTTGCATTGAGGGCTATCTGAAAACGGCTGTGGCGCTGAAGTTGCCTGTGAATGTGGAGTTGGTGGCATGTGAAACCCGCATGTGGAGCATTCGTTTGTGTGGGATGCTCTACCAGGTTCATTCCTAGATAATGCACTCAAAGGGCACTAAGCATAAAGTGTGAAAACTGAGTTTCCTTGAGAGCTGCTTGGAAGCCTGATGGTGTGTGAAGTTAGTGAGCCAAATGGAGTTGTTCTCCCACAAGAACCACTCGGCTGATCCTTCTTCAATATGCCCTTCACCAACATGCAGTGTTTCCTTGATTGAATTAGCTCTCACACCAATATTTGCGTCTAGAGCCTTTGCATTGAGAGCTATCTGAAAACGGCTGTGGCGCTGAAGTTGCCTGTGAATGTGGAGTTGGTGGCATGTGAAACCCGCATGTGGAGCATTTGTTTGTGTGGGATGCTGACCAAGCTTCATTTCAGTCCTAGGCACTCAAAGGGCACTAAGCATAGAGTGTGAAAACTGAGTTTCCTTGAGAGCTGCTTGGAAGCCTGATGGTGTGTGAAGTTAGTGAGCCAAATGGAGTTGTTCTCCCACAAGAACCACTCGGCTGATCCTTCTTCAATATGCCCTTCACCAACATGCAGTGTTTCCTTGATTGAATTAGCTCTCACACCAATATTTGCGTCTAGAGCCTTTGCATTGACGGCTATGGGAAAACGGCTGTGGCGCTGAAGTTGCCTGTGAATGTGGAGTTGGTGGCATGTGAAAGCCGCATGTGGAGCATTCGTTTGTGTCCGATCCTCACCAAGCTTCATTTCAGTCCTAGGCACAAAAAGGGCACTAAGCATAGAGTGTGAAAACTAAGTTTAATTTAGAGTTGCTTGGAAGCCTGATGGTGTGTGAAGTTAGTGAGCCAAATGGAGTTGTTCTCCCACAAGAACCACTCGGCTGATCCTTCTTCAATATGCCCTTCACCAACATGCAGTGTTCCCTTGATTGAATTAGCTCTCACACCAATATTTGCGTCTAGAGCCTTTGCATTGAGGGCTATCTGAAAACGGCTGTGGCTCTGAAGTTGCCTGTGAATGTGGAGTTGTTGGCATGTGAAACCCGCATGTGGAGCATTCATTTTTGTGGGATGCTCTAACAGGTTCATTCCTAGATAATGCACTCAAACGGCACTAAACATAGAGTGTGAAAACTGAGTTTCCTTGAGAGCTGCTTGGAAGCCTGATGGTGTGTGAAGTTAGTGAGCCAAATGGAGTTGTTCTCCCACAAGAACCACTCGGCTGATCCTTCTTCAATATGCCCTTCACCAACGTGCAGTGTTTCCTTGATTGAATTAGCTCTCACACCAATATTTGCGTCTAGAGCCTTTGCATTGAGAGCTATCTGAAAACGGCTGTGGCGCTGAAGTTGCCTGTGAATGTGGAGTTGGTGGCATGTGAAACCCGCATGTGGAGCATTTGTTTGTGTGGGATGCTGACCAAGCTTCATTTCAGTCCTAGGCACTCAAAGGGCACTAAGCATAGAGTGTGAAAACTGAGTTTCCTTGAGAGCTGCTTGGAAGCCTGATGGTGTGTGAAGTTAGTGAGCCAAATGGAGTTGTTCTCCCACAAGAACCACTCGGCTGATCCTTCTTCAATATGCCCTTCACCAACATGCAGTGTTCCCTTGATTGAATTAGCTCTCACACCAATATTTGCGTCTAGAGCCTTTGCATTGAGGGCTATCTGAAAACGGCTGTGGCGCTGAAGTTGCCTGTGAATGTGGAGTTGGTGGCATGTGAAACCCGCATGTGGAGCATTCGTTTGTGTGGAATGCTCTACCAGGTTCATTTCAGTCCTAGCCATACAAAGGGCACTAAGCATAGAGTGTGAAAACTGAGTTTCCTTGAGAGCTGCTTGGAAGCCTGATGGTGTGTGAAGTTAGTGAGCCAAATGGAGTTGTTCTCCCACAAGAACCACTCGGCTGATCCTTCTTCAATATGCCCTTCACCAACATGCCTTGTTTCCTTGATTGAATTAGCTCTCACACCAATATTTGCGTCTAGAGCCTTTGCATTGAGGGCTATCTGAAAATGGCTGTGGCGCTGAAGTTGCCTGTGAATGTGGAGTTGGTGGCATGTGAAACCCGCATGTGGAGCATTCGTTTGTGTGGGATGCTCTACCAGGTTCATTCCTAGATAATGCATTCAAAGGGCACTAAACATATAGTGTGAAAACTGAGTTTCCTTGAGAGCTGCTTGGAAGCCTGATGGTGTGTGAAGTTAGTGAGCCAAATGGAGTTGTTCTCCCACAAGAACCACTCGGCTGATCCTTCTTCAATATGCCCTTCACCAACATGCAGTGTTTCCTTGATTGAATTAGCTCTCACACCAATATTTGCGTCTAGAGTCTTTGCATTGAGGGCTATGGGAAAACGGCTGTGGCGCTGAAGTTGCCTGTGAATGTGGAGTTGGTGGCATGTCAAACCCGCATGTGGAGCATTCGTTTGTGTGGGATGCTCTACCAGGTTCATTTCAGTCCTAGCCATACAAAGGGCACTAAGCATAGAGTGTGAAAACTGAGTTTCCTTGAGAGCTGCTTGGAAGCCTGATGGTGTGTGAAGTTAGTGAGCCAAATGGAGTTGTTCTCCCACAAGAACCACTCGGCTGATCCTTCTGCAATATGCCCTTCACCAACATGCAGTGTTTCCTTGATTGAATTAGCTCTCACACCAATATTTGCGTCTAGAGCCTTTGCATTGAGGGCTATCTGAAAACGGCTGTGGCGCTGAAGTTGCCTGTGAATGTGGAGTTGGTGGCATGTGAAACCCGCATGTGGAGCATTCGTTTGTGTGGGATGCTCTACTAGGTTCATTCCTAGATAATGCACTCAAAGGGCACTAAGCATAGAGTGTGAAAACTGAGTTTCCTTGAGAGCTGCTTGGAAGCCTGATGGTGTGTGAAGTTAGTGAGCCAAATGGAGTTGTTCTCCCACAAGAACCACTCGGCTGATCCTTCTGCAATATGCCCTTCACCAACATGCAGTGTTTCCTTGATTGAATTAGCTCTCACACCAATATTTGCGTCTAGAGCCTTTGCATTGAGGGCTATCTGAAAACGGCTGTGGCGCTGAAGTTGCCTGTGAATGTGGAGTTGGTGGCATGTGAAACCCGCATGTGGAGCATTCGTTTGTGTGGGATGCTCTACCAGGTTCATTCCTAGATAATGCACTCAAAGGGCACTAAGCATAGAGTGTGAAAACTGAGTTTCCTTGAGAGCTGCTTGGAAGCCTGATGGTGTGTGAAGTTAGTGAGCCAAATGGAGTTGTTCTCCCACAAGAACCACTCGGCTGATCCTTCTTCAATATGCCCTTCACCAACATGCAGTGTTTCCTTGATTGAATTAGCTCTCACACCAATATTTGCGTCTAGAGCCTTTGCATTGAGGGCTATCTGAAAACGGCTGTGGCGCTGAAGTTGCCTGTGAATGTGGAGTTGGTGGCATGTGAAACTCGCATGTGGAGCATTCGTTTGTGTGGGATGCTCTAACAGGTTCATTCCTAGATAATGCACTCAAAGGGCACTAAGCATAGAGTGTGAAAACTGAGTTTCCTTGAGAGCTGCTTGGAAGCCTGATGGTGTGTGAAGTTAGTGAGCCAAATGGAGTTGTTCTCCCACAAGAACCACTCGGCTGATCCTTCTTCAATATGCCCTTCACCAACATGCAGTGTTTCCTTGATTGAATTAGCTCTCACACCAATATTTGCGTCTAGAGCCTTTGCATTGAGGGCTATCTGAAAACGGCTGTGGCGCTGAAGTTGCCTGTGAATGTGGAGTTGGTGGCATGTGAAACCCGCATGTGGAGCATTCGTTTGTGTGGGATGCTCTACCAGGTTCATTTCAGTCCGAGCCATACAAAGGGCACTAAGCATAGAGTGTGAAAACTGAGTTTCCTTGAGAGCTGCTTGGAAGCCTGATGGTGTGTGAAGTTAGTGAGCCAAATGGAGTTGTTCTCCCATAAGAACCACTCGGCTGATCCTTCTTCAATATGCCCTTCACCAACATGCAGTGTTTCCTTGATTGAATTAGCTCTCACACCAATATTTGCGTCTAAAGCCTTTGCATTGAGGGCTATCTGAAAATGGCTGTGGCGCTGAAGTTGCCTGTGAATGTGGAGTTGGTGGCATGTGAAACCCGCATGTGGAGCATTCGTTTGTGTGGGATGCTCTACCAGGTTCATTCCTAGATAATGCATTCAAAGGGCACTAAACATAGAGTGTGAAAACTGAGTTTCCTTGAGAGCTGCTTGGAAGCCTGATGGTGTGTGAAGTTAGTGAGCCAAATGGAGTTGTTCTCCCACAAGAACCACTCGGCTGATCCTTCTTCAATATGCCCTTCACCAACATGCAGTGTTTCCTTGATTGAATTAGCTCTCACACCAATATTTGCGTCTAGAGCCTTTGCATTGTGGGCTATCTGAAAACGGCTGTGGCGCTGAAGTTGCCTGTGAATGTGGAGGTTGGTGGCATGTGAAACCCGCATGTGGAGCATTCGTTTGTGTGGGATGCTCTACCAGGTTCATTCCTAGATAATGCACTCAAAGGGCACTAAGCATAGAGTGTGAAAACTGAGTTTCCTTGAGAGCTGCTTGGAAGCCTGATGGTGTGTGAAGTTAGTGAGCGAAATGGAGTTGTTCTCCCACAAGAACCACTCGGCTGATCCTTCTTCAATATGCCCTTCACCAACATGCAGTGTTTCCTTGATTGAATTAGCTCTCACACCAATATTTGCGTCTAGAGCCTTTGCATTGAGGGCTATCTGAAAACGGCTGTGGCGCTGAAGTTGCCTGTGAATGTGGAGTTGGTGGCATGTGAAACTCGCATGTGGAGCATTCGTTTGTGTGGGATGCTCTACCAGGTTCATTCCTAGATAATGCACTCAAAGGACACTAAGCATAGAGTGTGAAAACTGAGTTTCCTTGAGAGCTGCTTGGAAGCCTGATGGTGTGTGAAGTTAGTGAGCCAAATGGAGTTGTTCTCCCACAAGAACCACTCGGCTGATCCTTCTTCAATATGCCCTTCACCAACATGCAGTGTTTCCTTGATTGAATTAGCTCTCACACCAATATTTGCGTCTAGAGCCTTTGCATTGAGGGCTATCTGAAAACGGCTGTGGCGCTGAAGTTGCCTGTGAATGTGGAGTTGGTGGCATGTGAAACCCGCATGTGGAGCATTCGTTTGTGTGGGATGCTCTACCAGGTTCATTTCAGTCCGAGCCATACAAAGGGCACTAAGCATAGAGTGTGAAAACTGAGTTTCCTTGAGAGCTGCTTGGAAGCCTGATGGTGTGTGAAGTTAGTGAGCCAAATGGAGTTGTTCTCCCACAAGAACCACTCGGCTGATCCTTCTTCAATATGCCCTTCACCAACATGCAGTGTTTCCTTGATTGAATTAGCTCTCACACCAATATTTGCGTCTAGAGCCTTTGCATTGAGGGCTATCTGAAAATGGCTGTGGCGCTGAAGTTGCCTGTGAATGTGGAGTTGGTGGCATGTGAAACCCGCATGTGGAGCATTCGTTTGTGTGGGATGCTCTACCAGGTTCATTCCTAGATAATGCATTCAAAGGGCACTAAACATAGAGTGTGAAAACTGAGTTTCCTTGAGAGCTGCTTGAAAGCCTGATGGTGTGTGAAGTTAGTGAGCCAAATGGAGTTGTTCTCAAACAAGAACCACTCGGCTGATCCTTCTTCAATATGCCCTTCACCAACATGCAGTGTTTCCTTGATTGAATTAGCTCTCACACCAATATTTGCGTCTAGAGCCTTTGCATTGAGGGCTATCTGAAAACGGCTGTGGCGCTGAAGTTGCCTGTGAATGTGGAGTTGGTGGCATGTGAAACCCGCATGTGGAGCATTCGTTTGTGTGGGATGCTACCAGGTTCATTTCAGTCCTAGCCATACAAAGGGCACTAAGCATAGAGTGTGAAAACTGAGTTTCCTTGAGAGCTGCTTGGAAGCCTGATGGTGTGTGAAGTTAGTGAGCCAAATGGAGTTGTTCTCCCACAAGAACCACTCGGCTGATCCTTCTTCAATATGCCCTTCACCAACATGCCTTGTTTCCTTGATTGAATTAGCTCTCACACCAATATTTGCGTCTAGAGCCTTTGCATTGAGGGCTATCTGAAAATGGCTGTGGCGCTGAAGTTGCCTGTGAATGTGGAGTTGGTGGCATGTGAAACCCGCATGTGGAGCATTCGTTTGTGTGGGACGCTCTACCAGGTTCATTCCTAGATAATGCATTCAAAGGGCACTAAACATAGAGTGTGAAAACTGAGTTTCCTTGAGAGCTGCTTGGAAGCCTGATGGTGTGTGAAGTTAGTGAGCCAAATGGAGTTGTTCTCCCACAAGAACCACTCGGCTGATCCTTCTTCAATATGCCCTTCACCAACATGCAGTGTTTCCTTGATTGAATTAGCTCTCACACCAATATTTGCGTCTAGAGTCTTTGCATTGAGGGCTATCTGAAAACGGCTGTGGCGCTGAAGTTGCCTGTGAATGTGAGTTGGTGGCATGTCAAACCCGCATGTGGAGCATTCGTTTGTGTGGGATGCTCTACCAGGTTCATTTCAGTCCTAGCCATACAAAGGGCACTAAGCATAGAGTGTGAAAACTGAGTTTCCTTGAGAGCTGCTTGGAAGCCTGATGGTGTGTGAAGTTAGTGAGCAAATGGAGTTGTTTTCCCACAAGAACCACTCGGCTGATCCTTCTTCAATATGCCCTTCACCAACATGCAGTGTTTCCTTGATTGAATTAGCTCTCACACCAATATTTGCGTCTAGAGCCTTTGCATTGAGGGCTATCTGAAAATGGCTGTGGCGCTGAAGTTGCCTGTGAATGTGGAGTTGGTGGCATGTGAAACCCGCATGTGGAGCCTTCGTTTGTGTGGGATGCTCTACCAGGTTCATTCCTAGATAATGCATTCAAAGGGCACTAAACATAGAGTGTGAAAACTGAGTTTCTTGAGAGCTGCTTGGAAGCCTGATTGTGTGTGAAGTTAGTGAGCAAATGGAGTTGTTCTCCCACAAGAACCACTCGGCTGATCCTTCTTCAATATGCCCTTCACCAACATGCAGTGTTTCCATCCTTGATTGAATTAGCTCTCACACCAATATTTGCGTCTAGAGCCTTTGCATTGAGGGCTATCTGAAAACGGCTGTGGCGCTGAAGTTGCCTGTGAATGTGGAGTTGGTGGCATGTGAAACCCGCATGTGGAGCATTCGTTTGTGTGGGATGCTCTACCAGGTTCATTTCAGTCCTAGCCATACAAAGGGCACTAAGCATAGAGTGTGAAAACTGAGTTTCCTTGAGAGCTGCTTGGAAGCCTGATGGTGTGTGAAGTTAGTGAGCCAAATGGAGTTGTTCTCCCACAAGAACCACTCGGCTGATCCTTCTGCAATATGCCCTTCACCAACATGCAGTGTTTCCTTGATTGAATTAGCTCTCACACCAATATTTGCGTCTAGAGCCTTTGCATTGAGGGCTATCTGAAAACGGCTGTGGCGCTGAAGTTGCCTGTGAATGTGGAGTTGGTGGCATGTGAAACCCGCATGTGGAGCATTCGTTTGTGTGGGATGCTCTACTAGGTTCATTCCTAGATAATGCACTCAAAGGGCACTAAGCATAGAGTGTGAAAACTGAGTTTCCTTGAGAGCTGCTTGGAAGCCTGATGGTGTGTGAAGTTAGTGAGCCAAATGGAGTTGTTCTCCCACAAGAACCACTCGGCTGATCCTTCTGCAATATGCCCTTCACCAACATGCAGTGTTTCCTTGATTGAATTAGCTCTCACACCAATATTTGCGTCTAGAGCCTTTGCATTGAGGGCTATCTGAAAACGGCTGTGGCGCTGAAGTTGCCTGTGAATGTGGAGTTGGTGGCATGTGAAACCCGCATGTGGAGCATTCGTTTGTGTGGGATGCTCTACCAGGTTCATTCCTAGATAATGCACTCAAAGGGCACTAAGCATAGAGTGTGAAAACTGAGTTTCCTTGAGAGCTGCTTGGAAGCCTGATGGTGTGTGAAGTTAGTGAGCCAAATGGAGTTGTTCTCCCACAAGAACCACTCGGCTGATCCTTCTTCAATATGCCCTTCACCAACATGCAGTGTTTCCTTGATTGAATTAGCTCTCACACCAATATTTGCGTCTAGAGCCTTTGCATTGAGGGCTATCTGAAAACGGCTGTGGCGCTGAAGTTGCCTGTGAATGTGGAGTTGGTGGCATGTGAAACTCGCATGTGGAGCATTCGTTTGTGTGGGATGCTCTAACAGGTTCATTCCTAGATAATGCACTCAAAGGGCACTAAGCATAGAGTGTGAAAACTGAGTTTCCTTGAGAGCTGCTTGGAAGCCTGATGGTGTGTGAAGTTAGTGAGCCAAATGGAGTTGTTCTCCCACAAGAACCACTCGGCTGATCCTTCTTCAATATGCCCTTCACCAACATGCAGTGTTTCCTTGATTGAATTAGCTCTCACACCAATATTTGCGTCTAGAGCCTTTGCATTGAGGGCTATCTGAAAACGGCTGTGGCGCTGAAGTTGCCTGTGAATGTGGAGTTGGTGGCATGTGAAACCCGCATGTGGAGCATTCGTTTGTGTGGGATGCTCTACCAGGTTCATTTCAGTCCGAGCCATACAAAGGGCACTAAGCATAGAGTGTGAAAACTGAGTTTCCTTGAGAGCTGCTTGGAAGCCTGATGGTGTGTGAAGTTAGTGAGCCAAATGGAGTTGTTCTCCCATAAGAACCACTCGGCTGATCCTTCTTCAATATGCCCTTCACCAACATGCAGTGTTTCCTTGATTGAATTAGCTCTCACACCAATATTTGCGTCTAAAGCCTTTGCATTGAGGGCTATCTGAAAATGGCTGTGGCGCTGAAGTTGCCTGTGAATGTGGAGTTGGTGGCATGTGAAACCCGCATGTGGAGCATTCGTTTGTGTGGGATGCTCTACCAGGTTCATTCCTAGATAATGCATTCAAAGGGCACTAAACATAGAGTGTGAAAACTGAGTTTCCTTGAGAGCTGCTTGGAAGCCTGATGGTGTGTGAAGTTAGTGAGCCAAATGGAGTTGTTCTCCCACAAGAACCACTCGGCTGATCCTTCTTCAATATGCCCTTCACCAACATGCAGTGTTTCCTTGATTGAATTAGCTCTCACACCAATATTTGCGTCTAGAGCCTTTGCATTGTGGGCTATCTGAAAACGGCTGTGGCGCTGAAGTTGCCTGTGAATGTGGAGTTGGTGGCATGTGAAACCCGCATGTGGAGCATTCGTTTGTGTGGGATGCTCTACCAGGTTCATTTCAGTCCTAGCCATACAAAGGGCACTAAGCATAGAGTGTGAAAACTGAGTTTCCTTGAGAGCTGCTTGGAAGCCTGATGGTGTGTGAAGTTAGTGAGCCAAATGGAGTTGTTCTCCCACAAGAACCACTCGGCTGATCCTTCTTCAATATGCCCTTCACCAACATGCCTTGTTTCCTTGATTGAATTAGCTCTCACACCAATATTTGCGTCTAGAGCCTTTGCATTGAGGGCTATCTGAAAATGGCTGTGGCGCTGAAGTTGCCTGTGAATGTGGAGTTGGTGGCATGTGAAACCCGCATGTGGAGCATTCGTTTGTGTGGGATGCTCTACCAGGTTCATTCCTAGATAATGCATTCAAAGGGCACTAAACATAGAGTGTGAAAACTGAGTTTCCTTGAGAGCTGCTTGGAAGCCTGATGGTGTGTGAAGTTAGTGAGCCAAATGGAGTTGTTCTCCCACAAGAACCACTCGGCTGATCCTTCTTCAATATGCCCTTCACCAACATGCAGTGTTTCCTTGATTGAATTAGCTCTCACACCAATATTTGCGTCTAGAGTCTTTGCATTGAGGGCTATCTGAAAACGGCTGTGGCGCTGAAGTTGCCTGTGAATGTGGAGTTGGTGGCATGTGAAACCCGCATGTGGAGCATTCGTTTGTGTGGGATGCTCTACCAGGTTCATTCCTAGATAATGCATTCAAAGGGCACTAAGCATAGAGTGTGAAAACTGAGTTTCCTTGAGAGCTGCTTGGAAGCCTCATGGTGTGTGAAGTTAGTGAGCCAAATGGAGTTGTTCTCCCACAAGAACCACTCGGCTGATCCTTCTTCAATATGCCCTTCACCAACATGCAGTGTTTCCTTGATTGAATTAGCTCTCACACCAATATTTGCGTCTAGAGCCTTTGCATTGAGGGCTATCTGAAAACGGCTGTGGCGCTGAAGTTGCCTGTGAATGTGGAGTTGGTGGCATGTGAAACCCGCATGTGGAGCATTCGTTTGTGTGGGATGCTCTACCAGGTTCATTCCTAGATAATGCACTCAAAGGGCACTAAGCATAGAGTGTGAAAACTGAGTTTCCTTGAGAGCTGCTTGGAAGCCTGATGGTGTGTGAAGTTAGTGAGCCAAATGGAGTTGTTCTCCCACAAGAACCACTCGGCTGATCCTTCTTCAATATGCCCTTCACCAACATGCAGTGTTTCCTTGATTGAATTAGCTCTCACACCAATATTTGCGTCTAGAGCCTTTGCATTGAGGGCTATCTGAAAACGGCTGTGGCGCTGAAGTTGCCTGTGAATGTGGAGTTGGTGGCATGTGAAACTCGCATGTGGAGCATTCGTTTGTGTGGGATGCTCTAACAGGTTCATTCCTAGATAATGCACTCAAAGGGCACTAAGCATAGAGTGTGAAAACTGAGTTTCCTTGAGAGCTGCTTGGAAGCCTGATGGTGTGTGAAGTTAGTGAGCCAAATGGAGTTGTTCTCCCACAAGAACCACTCGGCTGATCCTTCTTCAATATGCCCTTCACCAACATGCAGTGTTTCCTTGATTGAATTAGCTCTCACACCAATATTTGCGTCTAGAGCCTTTGCATTGAGGGCTATCTGAAAACGGCTGTGGCGCTGAAGTTGCCTGTGAATGTGGAGTTGGTGGCATGTGAAACCCGCATGTGGAGCATTCGTTTGTGTGGGATGCTCTACCAGGTTCATTTCAGTCCGAGCCATACAAAGGGCACTAAGCATAGAGTGTGAAAACTGAGTTTCCTTGAGAGCTGCTTGGAAGCCTGATGGTGTGTGAAGTTAGTGAGCCAAATGGAGTTGTTCTCCCATAAGAACCACTCGGCTGATCCTTCTTCAATATGCCCTTCACCAACATGCAGTGTTTCCTTGATTGAATTAGCTCTCACACCAATATTTGCGTCTAAAGCCTTTGCATTGAGGGCTATCTGAAAATGGCTGTGGCGCTGAAGTTGCCTGTGAATGTGGAGTTGGTGGCATGTGAAACCCGCATGTGGAGCATTCGTTTGTGTGGGATGCTCTACCAGGTTCATTCCTAGATAATGCATTCAAAGGGCACTAAACATAGAGTGTGAAAACTGAGTTTCCTTGAGAGCTGCTTGGAAGCCTGATGGTGTGTGAAGTTAGTGAGCCAAATGGAGTTGTTCTCCCACAAGAACCACTCGGCTGATCCTTCTTCAATATGCCCTTCACCAACATGCAGTGTTTCCTTGATTGAATTAGCTCTCACACCAATATTTGCGTCTAGAGCCTTTGCATTGTGGGCTATCTGAAAACGGCTGTGGCGCTGAAGTTGCCTGTGAATGTGGAGTTGGTGGCATGTGAAACCCGCATGTGGAGCATTCGTTTGTGTGGGATGCTCTACCAGGTTCATTTCAGTCCTAGCCATACAAAGGGCACTAAGCATAGAGTGTGAAAACTGAGTTTCCTTGAGAGCTGCTTGGAAGCCTGATGGTGTGTGAAGTTAGTGAGCCAAATGGAGTTGTTCTCCCACAAGAACCACTCGGCTGATCCTTCTTCAATATGCCCTTCACCAACATGCCTTGTTTCCTTGATTGAATTAGCTCTCACACCAATATTTGCGTCTAGAGCCTTTGCATTGAGGGCTATCTGAAAATGGCTGTGGCGCTGAAGTTGCCTGTGAATGTGGAGTTGGTGGCATGTGAAACCCGCATGTGGAGCATTCGTTTGTGTGGGATGCTCTACCAGGTTCATTCCTAGATAATGCATTCAAAGGGCACTAAACATAGAGTGTGAAAACTGAGTTTCCTTGAGAGCTGCTTGGAAGCCTGATGGTGTGTGAAGTTAGTGAGCCAAATGGAGTTGTTCTCCCACAAGAACCACTCGGCTGATCCTTCTTCAATATGCCCTTCACCAACATGCAGTGTTTCCTTGATTGAATTAGCTCTCACACCAATATTTGCGTCTAGAGTCTTTGCATTGAGGGCTATCTGAAAACGGCTGTGGCGCTGAAGTTGCCTGTGAATGTGGAGTTGGTGGCATGTGAAACCCGCATGTGGAGCATTCGTTTGTGTGGGATGCTCTACCAGGTTCATTCCTAGATAATGCATTCAAAGGGCACTAAGCATAGAGTGTGAAAACTGAGTTTCCTTGAGAGCTGCTTGGAAGCCTCATGGTGTGTGAAGTTAGTGAGCCAAATGGAGTTGTTCTCCCACAAGAACCACTCGGCTGATCCTTCTTCAATATGCCCTTCACCAACATGCAGTGTTTCCTTGATTGAATTAGCTCTCACACCAATATTTGCGTCTAGAGCCTTTGCATTGAGGGCTATCTGAAAACGGCTGTGGCGCTGAAGTTGCCTGTGAATGTGGAGTTGGTGGCATGTGAAACCCGCATGTGGAGCATTCGTTTGTGTGGGATGCTCTACCAGGTTCATTCTTAGATAATGCACTCAAAGGGCACTAAGCATAGAGTGTGAAAACTGAGTTTCCTTGAGAGCTGCTTGGAAGCCTGAAGGTGTGTGAAGTTAGTGAGCCAAATGGAGTTGTTCTCCCACAAGAACCACTCGGCTGATCCTTCTTCAATATGCCCTTCACCAACATGCAGTGTTTCCTTGATTGAATTAGCTCTCACACCAATATTTGCGTCTAGAGACTTTGCATTGAGGGCTATCTGAAAACGGCTGTGGCGCTGAAGTTGCCTGTGAATGTGGAGTTGGTGGCATGTGAAACCCGCATGTGGAGCATTCGTTTGTGTGGGATGCTCTACCAGGTTCATTTCAGTCCTAGCCATACAAAGGGCACTAAGCATAGAGTGTGAAAACTGAGTTTCCTTGAGAGCTGCTTGGAAGCCTGATGGTGTGTGAAGTTAGTGAGCCAAATGGAGTTGTTCTCCCACAAGAACCACTCGGCTGATCCTTCTTCAATATGCCCTTCACCAACATGCAGTGTTTCCTTGATTGAATTAGCTCTCACACCAATATTTGCGTCTAGAGCCTTTGCATTGAGGGCTATCTGAAAACGGCTGTGGCGCTGAAGTTGCCTGTGAATGTGGAGTTGGTGGCATGTGAAACCCGCATGTGGAGCATTCGTTTGTTTGGGATGCTCTACCAGGTTCATTCCTAGATAATGCATTCAAAGGGGCACTAAACATAGAGTGTGAAAACTGAGTTTCCTTGAGAGCTGCTTGGAAGCCTGATGGTGTGTGAAGTTAGTGAGCCAAATGGAGTTGTTCTCCCACAAGAACCACTCGGCTGATCCTTCTTCAATATGCCCTTCACCAACATGCAGTGTTTCCTTGATTGAATTAGCTCTCACACCAATATTTGCGTCTAGAGCCTTTGCATTGAGGGCTATCTGAAAACGGCTCTGTGGCGCTGAAGTTGCCTGTGAATGTGGAGTTGGTGGCATGTGAAACCCGCATGTGGAGCATTCGTTTATGTGGGATGCTGACCAAGCTTCATTTCTGTCCTAGGCACACAAAGTGAAGTAAGCATAGAGTGTGAAAACTGAGTTTCCTTGAGAGCTGCTTGGAAGCCTGATGGTGTGTGAAGTTAGTGAGCCAAATGGAGTTGTTCTCCCACAAGAACCACTCGGCTGATCCTTCTTCAATATGCCCTTCACCAACATGCAGTGTTTCCTTGATTGAATTAGCTCTCACACCAATATTTGCGTCTAGAGCCTTTGCATTGAGGGCTATCTGAAAACGGCTGTGGCGCTGAAGTTGCCTGTGAATGTGGAGTTGGTGGCATGTGAAACCCGCATGTGGAGCATTCGTTTGTGTGGGATGCTCTACCAGGTTCATTTCAGTCCTAGCCATACAAAGGGCACTAAGCATAGAGTGTGAAAACTGAGTTTCCTTGAGAGCTGCTTGGAAGCCTGATGGTGTGTGAAGTTAGTGAGCCAAATGGAGTTGTTCTCCCACAAGAACCACTCGGCTGATCCTTCTTCAATATGCCCTTCACCAACATGCAGTGTTTTCCTTGATTGAATTAGCTCTCACACCAATATTTGCGTCTAGAGCCTTTGCATTGAGGGCTATCTGAAAACGGCTGTGGCGCTGAAGTTGCCTGTGAATGTGGAGTTGGTGGCATGTGAAACCCGCATATGGAGCATTCGTTTGTGTGGGATGCTCTACCAGGTTCATTCCTAGATAATGCACTCAAAGGGCACTAAGCATAGAGTGTGAAAACTGAGTTTCCTTGAGAGCTGCTTGGAAGCCTGATGGTGTGTGAAGTTAGTGAGCCAAATGGAGTTGTTCTCCCACAAGAACCACTCGGCTGATCCTTCTTCAATATGCCCTTCACCAACATGCAGTGTTTCCTTGATTGAATTAGCTCTCACACCAATATTTGCGTCTAAAGCCTTTGCATTGAGGGCTATCTGAAAACGGCTGTGGCGCTGAAGTTGCCTGTGAATGTGGAGTTGGTGGCATGTGAAACCCGCATGTGGAGCATTCGTTTGTGTGGGATGCTCTACCACGTTCCTTTCAGTCCTAGCCATACAAAGGGCACTAAGCATAGAGTGTGAAAACTGAGTTTCCTTGAGAGCTGCTTGGAAGCCTGATGGTGTGTGAAGTTAGTGAGCCAAATGGAGTTGTTCTCCCACAAGAACCACTCGGCTGATCCTTCTTCAATATGCCCTTCACCAACATGCAGTGTTTCCTTGATTGAATTAGCTCTCACACCAATATTTGCGTCTAGAGCCTTTGCATTGAGGGCTATCTGAAAATGGCTGTGGCGCTGAAGTTGCCTGTGAATGTGGAGTTGGTGGCATGTGAAACCCACATGTGGAGCATTCGTTTGTGTGGGATGCTCTACCAGGATCATTCCTAGATAATGCATTCAAAGGGCACTAAACATAGAGTGTGAAAACTGAGTTTCCTTGAGAGCTGCTTGGAAGCCTGATGGTGTGTGAAGTTAGTGAGCCAAATGGAGTTGTTCTCCCACAAGAACCACTCGGCTGATCCTTCTTCAATATGCCCTTCACCAACATGCAGTGTTTCCTTGATTGAATTAGCTCTCACACCAATATTTGCGTCTAGAGCCTTTGCATTGAGGGCTATCTGAAAACGGCTGTGGCGCTGAAGTTGCCTGTGAATGTGGAGTTGGTGGCATGTCAAACCCGCATGTGGAGCATTCGTTTGTGTGGGATGCTCTACCAGGTTCATTTCAGTCCTAGCCATACAAAGGGCACTAAGCATAGAGTGTGAAAACTGAGTTTCCTTGAGAGCTGCTTGGAAGCCTGATGGTGTGTGAAGTTAGTGAGCCAAATGGAGTTGTTTTCCCACAAGAACCACTCGGCTGATCCTTCTTCAATATGCCCTTCACCAACATGCAGTGTTTCCTTGATTGAATTAGCTCTCACACCAATATTTGCGTCTAGAGCCTTTGCATTGAGGGCTATCTGAAAACGGCTGTGGCGCTGAAGTTGCCTGTGAATGTGGAGTTGGTGGCATGTGAAACCCGCATGTGGAGCATTCGTTTGTGTGGGATGCTCTACCAGGTTCATTCCTAGATAATGCACTCAAAGGGCACTAAGCATAGAGTGTGAAAACTGAGTTTCCTTGAGAGCTGCTTGGAAGCCTGATGGTGTGTGAAGTTAGTGAGCCAAATGGAGTTGTTCTCCCACAAGAACCACTCGGCTGATCCTTCTTCAATATGCCCTTCACCAACATGCAGTGTTTCCTTGATTGAATTAGCTCTCACACCAATATTTGCGTCTAAAGCCTTTGCATTGAGGGCTATCTGAAAACGGCTGTGGCGCTGAAGTTGCCTGTGAATGTGGAGTTGGTGGCATGTGAAAACCGCATGTGGAGCATTCGTTTGTGTGGGATGCTCTACTAGGTTAATTCCTAGATAATGCACTCAAAGAGCACTAAGCATAGAGTGTGAAAACTGAGTTTCCTTGAGAGCTGCTTGTAAGCCTGATGGTGTGTGAAGTTAGTGAGCCAAATGGAGTTGTTCTCCCACAAGAACCACTCGGCTGATCCTTCTTCAATATGCCCTTCACCAACATGCAGTGTTTCCTTGATTGAATTAGCTCTCACACCAATATTTGCGTCTAGAGCCTTTGCATTGAGGGCTATCTGAAAACGGCTGTGGCGCTGAAGTTGCCTGTGAATGTGGAGTTGGTGGCATGTGAAACCCGCATGTGGAGCATTCGTTTGTGTGGGATGCTCTACCAGGTTCATTCCTAGATAATGCATACAAAGGGCACTAAGCATAGAGTGTGAAAACTGAGTTTCCTTGAGAGCTGCTTGGAAGCCTCATGGTGTGTGAAGTTAGTGAGCCAAATGGAGTTGTTCTCCCACAAGAACCACTCGGCTGATCCTTCTTCAATATGCCCTTCACCAACATGCAGTGTTTCCTTGATTGAATTAGCTCTCACACCAATATTTGCGTCTAGAGCCTTTGCATTGAGGGCTATCTGAAAATGGCTGTGGCGCTGAAGTTGCCTGTGAATGTGGAGTTGGTGGCATGTGAAACCCGCATGTGGAGCATTCGTTTGTGTGGGATGCTCTACCAGGTTCATTCCTAGATAATGCACTCAAAGGGCACTAAGCATAGAGTGTGAAAACTGAGTTTCCTTGAGAGCTGCTTGGAAGCCTGATGGTGTGTGAAGTTAGTGAGCCAAATGGAGTTGTTCTCCCACAAGAACCACTCGGCTGATCCTTCTTCAATATGCCCTTCACCAACATGCAGTGTTTCCTTGATTGAATTAGCTCTCACACCAATATTTGCGTCTAGAGCCTTTGCATTGAGGGCTATCTGAAAACGGCTGTGGCGCTGAAGTTGCCTGTGAATGTGGAGTTGGTGGCATGTGAAACCCGCATGTGGAGCATTCGTTTGTGTGGGATGCTCTACCAGGTTCATTTCAGTCCTAGCCATACAAAGGGCACTAAGCATAGAGTGTGAAAACTGAGTTTCCTTGAGAGCTGCTTGGAAGCCTGATGGTGTGTGAAGTTAGTGAGCCAAATGGAGTTGTTCTCCCACAAGAACCACTCGGCTGATCCTTCTTCAATATGCCCTTCACCAACATGCAGTGTTTCCTTGATTGAATTAGCTCTCACACCAATATTTGCGTCTAGAGCCTTTGCATTGAGGGCTATCTGAAAACGGCTGTGGCGCTGAAGTTGCCTGTGAATGTGGAGTTGGTGGCATGTGAAACCCGCATGTGGAGCATTCGTTTGTGTGGGATGCTCTACCAGGTTCATTCCTAGATAATGCACTCAAAGGACACTAAACATAGAATGTGAAAACTGAGTTTCCTTGAGAGCTGCTTGGAAGCCTGATGGTGTGTGAAGTTAGTGAGCCAAATGGAGTTGTTCTCCCACAAGAACCACTCGGCTGATCCTTCTTCAATATGCCCTTCACCAACATGCAGTGTTTCCTTGATTGAATTAGCTCTCACACCAATATTTGCGTCTAGAGCCTTTGCATTGAGGGCTATCTGAAAACGGCTGTGGCGCTGAAGTTGCCTGTGAATGTGGAGTTGGTGGCATGTGAAACCCGCATGTGGAGCATTCGTTTGTGTGGGATGCTCTACCAGATTCATTCCTAGATAATGCATTCAAAGGGCACTAAACATAGAGTGTGAAAACTGAGTTTCCTTGAGAGCTGCTTGGAAGCCTGATGGTGTGTGAAGTTAGTGAGCCAAATGGAGTTGTTCTCCCACAAGAACCACTCGGCTGATCCTTCTTCAATATGCCCTTCACCAACATGCAGTGTTTCCTTGATTGAATTAGCTCTCACACCAATATTTGCGTCTAGAGCCTTTGCATTGAGGGCTATCTGAAAACGGCTGTGGCGCTGAAGTTGCCTGTGAATGTGGAGTTGGTGGCATGTGAAACCCGCATGTGGAGCATTCGTTTATGTGGGATGCTGACCAAGCTTCATTTCGGTCCTAGGCACACAAAGTGCAGTAAGCATAGAGTGTGAAAACTGAGTTTCCTTGAGAGCTGCTTGGAAGCCTGATGGTGTGTGAAGTTAGTGAGCCAAATGGAGTTGTTCTCCCACAAGAACCACTCGGCTGATCCTTCTTCAATATGCCCTTCACCAACATGCAGTGTTTCCTTGATTGAATTAGCTCTCACACCAATATTTGCGTCTAGAGCCTTTGCATTGAGGGCTATCTGAAAACGGCTGTGGCGCTGAAGTTGCCTGTGAATGTGGAGTTGGTGGCATGTGAAACCCGCATCTGGAGCATTCGTTTGTGTGGGATGCTCTACCAGGTTCATTTCAGTCCTAGCCATACAAAGGGCACTAAGCATAGAGTGTGAAAACTGAGTTTCCTTGAGAGCTGCTTGGAAGCCTGATGGTGGTGTGAAGTTAGTGAGCCAAATGGAGTTGTTCTCCCACAAGAACCACTCGGCTGATCCTTCTTCAATATGCCCTTCACCAACATGCAGTGTTTCCTTGATTGAATTAGCTCTCACAACAATATTTGCGTCTAGAGCCTTTGCATTGAGGGCTATCTGAAAACGGCTGTGGCGCTGAAGTTGCCTGTGAATGTGGAGTTGGAGGCATGTGAAACCCGCATGTGGAGCATTCGTTTTGTGTGGGATGCTCTACCAGGTTCATTCCTAGATAATGCCCTCAAAGGGCACTAAGCATAGAGTGTGAAAACTGAGTTTCCTTGAGAGCTGCTTGGAAGCCTGATGGTGTGTGAAGTTAGTGAGCCAAATGGAGTTGTTCTCTCCCACAAGAACCACTCGGCTGATCCTTCTTCAATATGCCCTTCACCAACATGCAGTGTTTCCTTGATTGAATTAGCTCTCACACCAATATTTGTGTCAGGAGCCTTTGCATTGAGGGCTATCTGAAAACGGCTGTGGCGCTGAAGTTGCCTGTGAATGTGGAGTTGGTGGCATGTGAAACCCGCATGTGGAGCATTCGTTTGTGTGGGATGCTCTACCAGGTTCATTTCAGTCCGAGCCATACAAAGGGCACTAAGCATAGAGTGTGAAAACTGAGTTTCCTTGAGAGCTGCTTGGAAGCCTGATGGTGTGTGAAGTTAGTGAGCCAAATGGAGTTGTTCTCCCACAAGAACCACTCGGCTGATCCTTCTTCAATATGCCCTTCACCAACATGCAGTGTTTCCTTGATTGAATTAGCTCTCACACCAATATTTGCGTCTAGAGCCTTTGCATTGAGGGCTATCTGAAAATGGCTGTGGCGCTGAAGTTGCCTGTGAATGTGGAGTTGGTGGCATGTGAAACCCGCATGTGGAGCATTCGTTTGTGTGGGATGCTCTACCAGGTTCATTTCAGTCCTAGCCATACAAAGGGCACTAAGCATAGAGTGTGAAAACTGAGTTTCCTTGAGAGCTGCTTGGAAGCCTGATGGTGTGTGAAGTTAGTGAGCCAAATGGAGTTGTTTTCCCACAAGAACCACTCGGCTGATCCTTCTTCAATATGCCCTTCACCAACATGCAGTGTTTCCTTGATTGAATTAGCTCTCACACCAATATTTGCGTCTAGAGCCTTTGCATTGAGGGCTATCTGAAAACGGCTGTGGCGCTGAAGTTGCCTGTGAATGTGGAGTTGGTGGCATGTGAAACCCGCATGTGGAGCATTCGTTTGTGTGGGATGCTCTACCAGGTTCATTTCAGTCCTAGCCATACAAAGGGCACTAAGCATAGAGTGTGAAAACTGAGTTTCCTTGAGAGCTGCTTGGAAGCCTGATGGTGTGTGAAGTTAGTGAGCCAAATGGAGTTGTTCTCCCACAAGAACCACTCGGCTGATCCTTCTTCAATATGCCCTTCACCAACATGCAGTGTTTCCTTGATTGAATTAGCTCTCACACCAATATTTGCGTCTAGAGCCTTTGCATTGAGGGCTATCTGAAAACGGCTGTGGCGCTGAAGTTGCCTGTGAATGTGGAGTTGGTGGCATGTGAAACCCGCATGTGGAGCATTCGTTTGTTTGGGATGCTCTACCAGGTTCATTCCTAGATAATGCACTCAAAGGGCACTAAGCATAGAGTGTGAAAACTGAGTTTCCTTGAGAGCTGCTTGGAAGCCTGATGGTGTGTGAAGTTAGTGAGCCAAATGGAGTTGTTCTCCCACAAGAACCACTCGGCTGATCCTTCTTCAATATGCCCTTCACCAACATGCAGTGTTTCCTTGATTGAATTAGCTCTCACACCAATATTTGCGTCTAGAGCCTTTGCATTGAGGGCTATCTGAAAACGGCTGTGGCGCTGAAGTTGCCTGTGAATGTGGAGTTGGTGGCATGTGAAACCCGCATGTGGAGCATTCGTTTGTGTGGGATGCTCTACCAGGTTCATTTCAGTCCTAGCCATACAAAGGGCACTAAGCATAGAGTGTGAAAACTGAGTTTCCTTGAGAGCTGCTTGGAAGCCTCATGGTGTGTGAAGTTAGTGAGCCAAATGGAGTTGTTCTCCCACAAGAACCACTCGGCTGATCCTTCTTCAATATGCCCCTTCACCAACATGCAGTGTTTCTTGATTGAATTAGCTCTCACACCAATATTTGCGTCTAGAGCCTTTGCATTGAGGGCTATCTGAAAATGGCTGTGGCGCTGAAGTTGCCTGTGAATGTGGAGTTGGTGGCATGTGAAACCCGCATGTGGAGCATTCGTTTGTGTGGGATGCTCTACCAGGTTCATTCCTAGATAATGCATTCAAAGGGCACTAAACATAGAGTGTGAAAACTGAGTTTCCTTGAGAGCTGCTTGGAAGCCTGATGGTGTGTGAAGTTAGTGAGCCAAATGGAGTTGTTCTCCCACAAGAACCACTCGGCTGATCCTTCTTCAATATGCCCTTCACCAACATGCAGTGTTTCCTTAATTGAATTAGCTCTCACACCAATATTTGCGTCTAGAGCCTTTACATTGAGGGCTATCTGAAAACGGCTGTGGCGCTGAAGTTGCCTGTGAATGTGGAGTTGGTGGCATGTGAAACCCGCATGTGGAGCATTCGTTTGTGTGGGATGCTCTACCAGGTTCATTCCTAGATAATGCACTCAAAGGGCACTAAGCATAGAGTGTGAAAACTGAGTTTCCTTGAGAGCTGCTTGGAAGCCTGATGGTGTGTGAAGTTAGTGAGCCAAATGGAGTTGTTCTCCCACAAGAACCACTCGGCTGATCCTTCTTCAATATGCCCTTCACCAACATGCAGTGTTTCCTTGATTGAATTAGCTCTCACACCAATATTTGCGTCTAGAGCCTTTGCATTGAGGGCTATCTGAAAACGGCTGTGGCGCTGAAGTTGCCTGTGAATGTGGAGTTGGTGGCATGTGAAACCCGCATGTGGAGCATTCGTTTGTGTGGGATGCTCTACCAGGTTCATTCCTAGATAATGCACTCAAAGGGCACTAAGCATAGAGTGTGAAAACTGAGTTTCCTTGAGAGCTGCTTGGAAGCCTGATGGTGTGTGAAGTTAGTGAGCCAAATGGAGTTGTTCTCCCACAAGAACCACTCGGCTGATCCTTCTTCAATATGCCCTTCACCAACATGCAGTGTTTCCTTGATTGAATTAGCTCTCACACCAATATTTGTGTCTAGAGCCTTTGCATTGAGGGCTATCTGAAAACGGCTGTGGCGCTGAAGTTGCCTGTGAATGTGGAGTTGGTGGCATGTGAAACCCGCATGTGGAGCATTCGTTTGTGTGGGATGCTCACCAAGCTTCATTTCAGTCCTAGGCACTCAAAGGGCACTAAGCATAGAGTGTGAAAACTGAGTTTCCTTGAGAGCTGCTTGG